>NC_067154.1:42523858-42666427 GCF_903995435.1 Acomys russatus
ACACACACACGGTAATATTTATTTATTTTTATTTTTTTGGTTTTTCAAGACAGGGTCTCTCTGTGTAGCCTTGGCTGTCCTAGACTCACTTTGTAGACCAGGCTGGCCTTGAACTCTCAGAGATCCGCCTGCCTCTGCCTCCCAAATGCTGGGATTAAAGGCGTGCGCCACCACGCCCGGCGGTAATATTTGTATTTAAAAGGTAATATTGTAGGAAATGAATGGAATGCTTCAACTGATTGTTCATCAAATGTACAGTACTGTCACATGGAGGTTCATAAATAGTTTGTAAATGAATTCATCCAGAGCTCTGTCGGATTCCAAAGAATACAATCAATTTGTTTCAGCAGTTGGAAATTTCTCTAGAGAAAACAGATTTTCAATTTTGTCTAACTGCATAGTTTAGGAATGAATATGTGCAGGTAAAACGTAAGCGCCCACCAAGGTGTGCAGCTGTATTGTGATAAGCCCTATCTAAAGGATAACAGGAAGCACAAAGTTAAAATTAACAGTAAAGCACAAAATTTATAATGCATACTTTCATCATAAATACCCCCACATCAACCAAAACCACATAGGACCACAAATGTAAAATACTGTATGCTTGCAAAAAAAATATTAATATGGAAATATTAACCACACCCCCTCTACACTTTGCCACTGAGTGAAACCTCATGTTTATGTATTTTGTGCACTTGTACTGGCATCATGAATGGTTTTTCTCGACCCTGAGGAAAACCTTTACCACTAAAAGCACATTAATGTCTCACTAAGACTGTCCTCTTCGGAAATTGCTTCTTGCTTAATGGCTATTTCAAATAGGCTCTAAAAAAAAAAAGTTTAAGTGTCAATCTTCTTCAAGTTTCTTGCAGATTAATTGTTTCCAGTTTTTAACTGATGTTTTAAAAGTATTTACTTACTTCTCTGGGTTTTTGAGGTAGGCTTTATCTATGTTGCTGAGTGTGATCTTGAGTTCACAATCCTCCTGCCTCCAGCTCCCCTTCCAAGTGCTACATGTGCTAGCATGCGTCAGTTTTATTGTTTTAAATATATATCCTCTACCTTTCAGATAAACCATGTATAGTGCGATTGTCACCATGATGGAGATTTTCATAAAAATGCTTATGGAAAGTCCATCTTGCTCAGGGCTGAACCTTTGAACACTGGAAAAACTAAAGGCTAAAACTCAGGATAAGGAGGTGTTGGGGTGGGGGTGGGGTGGGGGTGGGGGTGGGGGAGGGGGAATGGTCTAATGTATTTTGATGCTAATTACTGGTTGCTGTCTCCATGACTCACCTTTTGATTAATAAAAAAGCCATCCCACCTGGGCAGGGCAAAAGAGATAGGTGGGGTAAGAGACAGAGGAATTCTGGGAAGAAGAAAGACCATCACAAGGAGGAAGGAGAGAGACCTGAACTGAAGAGAGGAAGGCCACCATGGGTTAGCTGGAGGAAAAGCACATGGCCGGCGTGGACGGAGAATACTGCCCAGATGAAGAACATGAGCAAGTATTTGGGATTATGGATGGGAGGTAGCTTGATAGAAGTTATTGGAAACAGATGGCATGGGATTGAGGCAGGGATCCCATGCCGGCCCCACTATGGGAGGTAGTTGAGAGGATTGATATCTGCCCTGCCCCCGGTTAACTGAAGCTATTTTTAAAAAAGTGTCTGTGTCTTGATTGATTGCTAGCCGGGCCTACCTGTAATACAGCTGAGCTTTGCTGGTGAGCAGCAGGGAAATGAGCTTTGTCTGACTACACACTCAAAAGGAGTTGACTCTCCATTCTGTGCTGATACTTCACGATGCTGAGAAGTGGAGGAGGCTCAGACCACTCCCAAAAAGACAGGGCAGAAGAGAAGACTAAACTGTCGGTGATGCAAAGCCACACACTGAAGGAGAAATGAGATACCCTCTTCTGGAGCAGTGCTTCTCAACCTGAGGGGCCTCAGCCTCTTCGAGGGGCCCATATCAGATATCCTGGGTATCAAATGGTTACATTACGGTTCTTAACAGTAGCAAAATTATAGATAGGAAGCAGCAATGAAAATAATTTTATGGTTGGAGGGTCACACCAAATGAGTAACTGCAGTAGGAAAGTTGAGAACCACTGGCCTGGAGTGTCTTCAGGTGAATGTGGTGCTCAAGTTTTCAAAGCAGTCACGTTGACAGACATTATGGGGATGTGTGTGTGTGTATATCCATCCACACATACGGGGGGGGGCGGGTCTGCACACCCAACAGAAGCAGAATGGTGCCATAACAAAAATCTAAACATGTGCCACTGATTTCAGGACCATGTGGCAGATGGGAAGGACATTTTCAGTTAAGGCTCCAAAAGTAGCAAGAAAACTACTGCAAGGGGCTGAAGAAATAGCAAGAAAATTGCTAAGGAAACTTCAAAATACAGTGACTCATGAGGCAGTAAAAGTGCCACTTGACGCACTTTTGGATTTGAGCAAAGAGGTTTCAACCAGAAAAGTAAGAGGGTGTAGTCTACAATAGGCTCCTGAGAGAGAGAGAGAGAGAGAGAGAGAGAGAGAGAGAGAGAGAGAGAGAGAGAGAAATATTAATTCAGAAAATAAGTGGCCAACTTGAAAACAGAGAATTATAGAACAGTTAGAATTTCCTAGTCTGGAAAATAAACTCCTTCTTGTTTCCAAATTCTCATGCAAATAAGAGAGTCTCACACTAGGAAATGGCATCAAAGGGCTGCAGCAGAGCTCAGTGGTTAGAGCACTCCCTGCACAAGCTGGAGATCAGACCCCAAGCGCTAACTCCAGAGCTCTAGAGGCGGAGAAGGAGGATCCCTAGGACAAGCTTGCTGGGTAGACTGAGTCACCAACTCTAGTGTAGGCACAGACTCTGCCTCAGTAAGTCAAGTGGACAGACATCAAGGGGAATACCTGAAATCTATCTCTAGCCTCCACACATACACGTACACATGCAAACATATAATATATATATGCAACATGCATATATACGCATGTGTGCCACACATGTATACATATGCAAAAGAAAGAAGAAATAAACGGTCTCATAGCTGGGCATGGTGGCTCAGGCCTATAATCTCAGCTCCCAGGAAGCTACAGCAAGAGTATCATTCGTGGTGTAAATAATAAACTCCGTGAGTGGGTGCATTGGCACCCAAGAGCACAACCCACCCTATCTGTGGGAACCCATGCCAAATTCTGCCATGTCAGAAATCCTGTGCTTAGGCTGTATGCTGTGACCTTCGAGTTGCTGACCTTTACCTCACCATGAGGTCTTGTGTTCTAGGCTATCCTTGGACTATTTACCTTTGAAAGAAGTAGAGAAGTCTCCACTTGGAACCACCCAAAGGATCTAGGAAGTTCTTACAAGGAACTACTCAGAGAACTAGGAAGTTCTACAGGGAGTGATTTAGGCTATTGTATTCTTGCCCAGGGGCTAGGGTGAGTGAGATAAGAATAGATCCTATTGACCTTGCCCTATGTATGTTCCTGCTAGTCGGCAATAAAGTGAATCGTGATCAGAAATGTCCTGACTTGATTCGTTATTTCTCGCGTCTCTGTATCCTACTTTCAATCCCCACTCCCTCTTTCAGGTGAACCCTGATTCGATTTTTCCCGCGGGCTGGGACCCGACACCTATCTCAGCTTTGTATTGCTTGTCTGCATTTTTCTTAATCTCCCATTGCTCATAGTCAGGTTTGTGGGACCAAGCTGCGCAAATCGAGGAACCAAGCCATGGGCTGTGAACAGGTTTATAGTACCAGGCATGAATTCATACCCAGGGAGGAGGCCCCAATTCCATTCTGAAAGCAGTTGTTACCACCTTAGCAGTCATGCTGCTGTTGTTGGAAAGTCAGTAAGAAAGGAAGAATCCAGCACTGGGTCACGTCAGTGCTGTCTGATTTCCAAGAGAACGTAGTTTGCAATGTGTCCTCTCTGATGTTATTTCCTCACATTTTTCAATGTATACCTCTTAGAGATAAGCTGTTGCCTTTTTTTCTAAACTTTCACACTGGAAGGATTGACTCAATTATCAATTCTAGAAGTAAATACAAACTTTCTCTCATTTTTCACCCAGTCTTTGCTCTACCTCTCAGCATCTATTTCAAAGAAGTATAGGTGCCTTTAGGCCTTGGCTCTGACTGCATATACACTGGCAAACGTCCTTTAGACCAATAGTAGTTTCACTGTTACCTGTTTGGTCGCCCGTTTTTTTTCATACCACCCAGTGGTGAAGTGCTCCGATAGGAAGCTCAGTCTAAAACTGTGAGCAAGTACTCCACCACTGAGCTGCATCCCAAGTCCAAATTTTTGTTTAGCGCATTTGGGTCTGACGAGATGGCTCAGCAGTTAAGAGCACTGGCTGCTCTTCCAGAGGACCTGGGTTTGATTCCCAGAACTCACGTGGCAGCTCACAACTGTCTGTAATTAAATCTCAGGAGATCAGATGCCTCTTCCTGAACTACGTGGACACCAGGCACACATGGGGCTCACAAACAAACATCTTGTACCATACACATAAGGCTAATTAATTAATTCGGAAATAAGCACAGTTATGCATGAGACAAGTTGGTGTATTTCAGGTAGAGGAGTAAAAGCTGAAAAGGATATATGAAAAGGACATGAAGCTACAGCTCACGGATATGATCTGGAAATAAAAAAAATATTAGTTCTAATGACATGACAGAGGAGGAGAAGGGAGGGCATTATTAGCAGATGTCAGTGTTTTTTTATCATAGGAAACAAATGGAAAATTACTCAGGGTGTGACACAATAGTATCAGCAATCATAGGAACACAAATACAGATCTCATCAATGAAATAAAACTCAGAAGGAACAAAGAAAGAGAATATTTCTATAAGACATGCACACACACATATGTTAATATATAAAACATGGCAGGACTGAGGGAGGAAGACAGTGTGGGCATGATTTTATTTCATATTATTAAAGAATACTTAACACTAATGACGTCTGAAATGATCAGAATTTCCAAATGGATGAGACTGAACAGGAAGATGTATCTACACTTCAGGACCTCATTAAGTTTATCAGAAGGGTCCCAGGGTCAAATTCTTCAGATACTGGGCACTGAGAGAAGCTGGCTTCTACAAATATGAAGGCATTGTGTGTGTGTCTGTGTGTAGAATTGCTACAACCCCATACGTTTACCTCTCCTGTCCCAGCAGTCAAGCAGGTGACCCTAGGCTGAATGCTAGTCAGCTCTGTTGGCAGTGGAGAGTGTAGGTCCGCTTTTTCTAGATCTTTCCATTTGTGTTTGTTTTATTTTTATTGTTTGTGATTTTCACATCACGCACCCCAATCTCACCTCCCAGTCCTTCTATATGTACCCTCCACCATTGTAACCCCCTAAAAGATAGTCTTGCTGTGGGATGTCATAGTGTAGCCCCTGGTGAGACTGCCTTGCCAGGCTCCAGGAGAAGAGGATGTGCTCAGTCCTGATGTGACTTGATGAGCTGGGGTGTGTGGGTAGAGAGGTTCCCCTTTTCTGAGGAATAGGGGATGGGAGAAGTGGGAGAGCGAGGGAGGGTGGGACTGGGAGGTGAGGAGGGATGGGGCTATGACCAGGATGTAAAGTGAATAAAAAAGTTAATAAGGTAAAATAACAGAAAACATAACTTTTTTAGAATTCTCCTTGAGACATAACGAATACCCCTTCTGAACCACAGGATAACCTCCTAGACGGAAGTTAAGAAAAACACTTCCATAGAATGACTGTTTGAAGTTTTAACAATAAAAGCACATACGTTGTGGCACTGCTGTCTTTATTTTCTTTTTTTAATCTCAAGGAAAATTTTACTAGAGTTTATGAGAAAAATATCCCAGGGCGTGCAAACTGTAAATATTAGCAACTGCCCAGAGAAGGACAATTGAGGTAAGCCAATATGGAGGTCAGATGTACAGCAGCAGGAAGACACATGGTGCGACAGGGATCTTTAGATAAAGAGGAAGGCATGTTACAGAAAGCATGCTTAGAAAAGAGATAGAAAGGAGAAAATGGAAAGTTATGCCCTTCGGAATGGTTCAGACGAGGGGGTGGAGTCACAAGGTCATTATACAGCTGTTTTCAAAGTAACTATTTGGCTTTTCTTTTGGTTGGTTGGTTGGTTAGTTGACTGGCTTTATTCAGTATTTTGAGACAGGTCTTGCTATAGAGTTCTAGTTGGCCTGGTCCTCACTTTGTAAGTCAGACTGGCTTCCCAAGTGCAAGACTATAAGTGAGTGCCGCCACGTGTTAGAGCTCTTTTTTGTTTGTTGTGAATTTTCTTTGATTTATTTTTGTTTTTGAGACAAGGTCCTGGTAAGTAATGGAGTGTCCTGAGACTTACAATCCTCCTGCATCAGCTCCAAGCGCTGGCATTCCTGGTCAGGTGCACACCACACCCTAGGCAGTTTTCTGAGTTTATTTCCCTCCGCACATGCAGGTGAGCCACAACTCCTGCCTCCAGCTCTGCACTGGGACTTGGAAGAGAATTATGTTCATTTGGACTCCTCCTTCTGTCATTTTCTCAGTTTATAAAAAATGCTTTAATGATTTTATTTAAATTACTGCTGGTAAATAATCTGAGTATAAAACTACTTTTGGGAACTGGCTGAAGTCGAACAGGCATTACTTGTTGCCAGTGTAACTGCGGAGCAAGCATTTACCAAATCATGCATCATCAATCAAAATATAAATCATCTAGATCAAAACCTACTTCAGTTATGCAGCATGTATATTTGGCCCAATAACATGACACAAGCTGCTCTAAGTATTATTATCTCTACCTGTCTTAGAATATGAACAAATCGGGGTTGGAGAGATGGCTCAGCAGTTAAGGGCACTGACTGCTCTTCCAGAGGACCAACGTTCAATTCCCAGCTCTTACATGACAGCTCTCAACTGTCTGTAACTCCTGTTCCAGGGGATCTGACACCCACACACAGACATACATGCAGTCAAAACTCCAATGTACCAAACATTAAAATTAAAACTTAAGCCGGGCGTGGTGGCGCATGCCTTTAATCCCAGCACTCGGGAGGCAGAGGCAGGCGGATCGCTGTGAGTTCGAGGCCAGCCTGGTCCACAAAGTGAGTCCAGGATGGCCATGGCTACACAGAGAAACCCTGTCTCAAAAAACCAAAAAAAAAAAAAAAAAAAAAAATAAATAAATAAATAAATAAATAAAATTAAAACTTAAGAAAAGAACATTAAAAAAAAAGAATATGAACAAATCTCCACCCACCTTAGAATATGAACAAATACATGTATAAGTTAATAATGCTCTTGCCTTTAAAGTTTTTTATAAGACATGGTAATGTACCAAAAGTACAAATGAATTTTATTATGGGCATATTCATATAAACAAAGCATCAGTATTTTATCCCAAAGAACTCATTATCAAGCTGTTGGCAGTTGTTAATAAGGGATGATTTATCATCTGAGCCTCCAAACATCTCTACTTCACCCCAGGGCCTTTTGAACAATGACTTCACCCCCATACTTTTCAACAATGCCTACTGATCAAACCATTGCAGCTGAAATAGTGCTTATTTATTTTTTTAGACATGCTTTCACTATGTAGCTTCAGCTTGTAACCTGCTTAAAACTGTAGCTCCTCTTTTAACATCTGATTTCATTCTTTGAAGGGGAGATAAACCTATTTCTGTTTTGATCCCAAGTGTGGGATGGAGAAGAGGGCAGGATGTTTACCACTTAGATGTAAGAAAGCAGGATGCTTTTCCACTTAGAAGTCGAACTACTTCGTGGGGGAGCTTGGTGAAAAACACCCTTGAACAGACTGAGAGGAGATATATATATATCTCCAAAACCAGAGAGGAGACTTTTTGGTTGGGACTTGGTGTTTGGCTGTTCATCTCTGCACTTCAAGAGGCTCCTAAAGAGAACTGCTCCAGGGAAAGTTTCAAGGCTTTGGACTCTGGCTGAGGTTTGTGGTTCCAGCTGCTGCTCCCAGTTCCAGCAACTTTGGTGGAATTGCTGGTCTGCTGAAATCCTGCTGACTACGCCAGGGACTGATATCCTTAGGTTTCATTGTAGTGCTCTTTAATGTCCTTTTCTGATTGTTTGGGTTAGTTGGGTTGTTAGGAAGGTAGGCTCATTTAATAAGTTCATAATAAAATATAATTGATAAAAAAATTGAGCCTATAATTTTTTTTTAACATAACAGAAGCCATTTTCTTTTTAAGTCTCCATTTTGATCATAAGGTGAAATTAAGTTCAGGCTCTCAGGCTCTACCTGCCTGGGATCTTGAATAGCCTTTTAGTTACAATCCAATACTTGTTGAATGTTCTACTTGAATTAATGATATATGTTCTACTTAAACAAAATCAGGATACCTTACTATGTTCGTTTCTCCCAGAACCATGGGGAGCTGGAAAGTTCTCAAGCCTACATCCTAGCCATCAGCTTAAATGCTTGGTCTAGCCACCTGGATACAATACACTCAAGACAAAATCTATTCTTATGTTTAGCTAGTAAAAATTATGTAATGCTGCCCTCCCCTTGCTTCCTACCTGGTTACCTGGTTGTTACTTGGTTACTGTTTTTCTTATAAAAAGCCTCCCTTGGGTTGGGGGGGAGGAAGCCTGCCTTAGAAACAGGCCAGTGTCACAGTGTGGCTCCCCAGTCCACTATGTCCCTGCCGTGGTCAGTCTTGGGGTGTTGTGTTTAATAAACCAACCAATATCTCACTGAGATTGATACTCAAGTGGGTTGTGTGGCAATTCTTGTATTACAACAAGCTGTCCAGGAATTCATTTTGTAGACCAGGCTGGCCTCAAACTCAAGAGATCTACCTGCCTCTGCCTCCCAAGTGCTGGGAATAAAGGCGTGCACCACCATAACTGGCCTATCATACTTATTTTCTTAAAGCATTGATACAATTGTCACAGCTCAAAATAACAACTTGTGGTCACAAATCTTGTCATATAATTTGCTTGGATCAGAATTTAAATAAGATCTATATGTTACCACTGGTGAAGATTCTTCATTTGTTTGTTTGCTTGTTTGTTTTAGGTGTTTGGTTTGTTTGGTTCAATGCAGGATTTCTCTGTGTAGTCTTGGTTAGCTTCGAACTCACAGAGATCCAAGTACCACTGCCTCTAGAATGCTGGGATTAAAGGGGTGCACCAGTATGGCCCAGCTGAACACTCTTCTTTTAATCTGTTAATTCCTTCTTATCACTTACTTCTGTGCATTTTTTTGAGAGCAGGGGAGGGGAGTTTGAGCGACCTAGGCCTCTGAGTCCCACAGAGCAGCACTGTTTGCCACAGTGAGGGGCTTCAATAAGAAGGTTAAGCCAGAACAGAGAAGTACAGACAAACAAAATGGAAGCTCTTTATCATCACCAAGGTAAGGTGAATAAAAATAACTTCATTATGAAACACTTGTAAATTTTGTACTTATTTCTGTTTTATGTGTTGAGTGTTTTGCCTACACATGTGTCTGTGTACTATGTATGTTTGTAGTGCTCTCAAAGGGCAGAAGAACATGTCTGATTCTCTAGAACTGGTGTTACAGAAAGCTGTGGGCTGTCCTTCAGCACTGCCAGTTAAAGTCCTTTGGTAGAGTGGCTAGTGTTCTTAAAGGCCAAGCCATCTCTCCTGGCCCTTGGGATAGAGCTGTTGTTGGTTTTGGTGTTCTGTTTTTGAGAAGTGGGATTGATGAACCCCATTGTATGTCTACTTTCAGTGTTTTAAGAAGGTTCTTTATAGTTGCTACTTAAAGTAAATACGAATGTTTACACTCCTACCCCACAGTATCCAGAGTTCCTGCCCGACAGTATCCACAGTTAGTTGCAAGTTTTCCACATCCTCATGAACACACCTATGCTTTGGACATTCTTCATACTGACATGGGGAGGGGGCAAGGTCTCATCAGGGTTCTGATTGCCATGCCTTGGTGACTAAAACATCTTTCTCTATGTTTATTGCTTGTTGTGTTTTCTTTAGAGAACTGTCTCAAATCAACTGCCCCATTTTTGTTTTGGTTTGGTTTTGAGTCATGGTTTCCCCATAGCCATGGCTGTTCTGGAATTCCCTCAGTAGACCAGGCTGGCCTCAAGCTCAGTGATTCGCCAGCTTCTGCCTCTTGAGTGCTCAACTGCCCACTTTTAATGGTACTATTAGCCTGATGGAATTTTGTGGGGATATTCTGGATATTAATCCCACTTCCAAAATGTATACCCTTTAACTATTTCTTACTTCATATGTAGGCTTTTTCTTGTGACCACTGTTTACTCTGTACGCCTGGTGTCATCTTGGTTCTTCATATTCTCTTCTGTATAATTTCCATTCTAAGCGGATTTTATCCCAAAAGTCCATGTTGCATCCAGATGTGGTACACATGCCTGCAATCACAGAACTCAGGGGCCAGATTGAGTAAGACCACCACTGCAACAAACAAATAAACTTACAAAACTGTTGTTTTAAAAACAATGCAAAGATTACAAATTCAAAGTTCACACTTTTATCTTCAGCTTTTGAAATCAATGTACAAGTTCTATCAGTTGCATCTTAAAATTATAATGTTCTGTCCTGTTTCCAAGTTTAGAAACCTTCAAATATTTTACATTTGATAAAATTACATTTTTCTAGCCTTGTTTTTTACTACATTTATTTAATCTGAATAATCTACAAAAATTTGTGAAGTACTTAAACAGCTCCTCTCCACAAAAGAGATTAAAAAGTAGGGTGCTGAGCCAGACAAATGACATCATAGATAAAGGTGCTTCTTACTGACAGCGTATGCCTCTCAGCCAACAGTCAGCATCTAGAATCCCTTGTTCTCATGACTGGCCCATGTTCTTCCACGTAGAGATTTAAGTTTACCTGACCGCTGCTGTCCCGAGTCACAGTCTGGCCCTGATTTGTTTTCCGCACCCAAGGATTCTTAATTCTTCCATAACCATATTAAATGAGCAAAGTCTTAGATTCTCAAACCGGAAGCAAATGCTCAATTATGTGGCATAAATTAGAAGGCCAAACCTCTCTCCTGACAAATTATTAATTACAGGTAAAACCAAACATATGTGTAATCCCTTAAACATGAAATTATCAAGACTATCTTTGCGATTCTCATAAATATTTATATGGTCACTTTCAAAATCTGAGATTAAAAAGCCGGGCGTGGTGGCGCACGCCTTTAATCCCAGCACTCGAGAGGCAGAGGCAGGTGGATCGCTGTGAGTTTGAGGCCAGCCTGGTCTACAAAGCGAGTCCATGATGGTCAAGGCTACACAGAGAAACCCTGTCTCAAAAAACCAAAAAAAAAAAAAAAAAAAAAAAAAAAAATCTGAGATTAAAAAAAAATATGGTTACTGTTTCACTTAGGTGTGGCTGCAGATCTAATCTAGAAAACAATAGCTCTTCTGATTAATTATAGAACTTTTTGACCTGGCCACTGCCTGAGTTAGCAACATTACTGGAATAAGTAAAATTTATCTTATAAAATACTACTTGAAGTTACTGGGCTTTCGGACTTAAGAAAAGTTGGTTCTCTCAAGTCATGACTACAGGTGACACAGCAATGCCCCTGGAGGCTTGCAGAAGCTTCTGCATCCTGTGGAGGTCCCAGCTGACTGTATTTTATATCTTTTTGACTGCCAAGATGCATGAATGCCTTCCAGGATATAAGAACTGCATTTCTGGCTTTACACTACTTTGGTAGAGGTGTCCTATCTTGACCTTAAAAGTGCCATTTGCATTTTTCACTTTGGTTTAGGCATTTGTGAAAAGGATAACAGTACATACTTTAAAGGTTATTGTAAACTGGGCGCAGCGGTGCACGCCTATAATACTAGCAGTCTGGGAGGTAGAAGCAGGTGGCTCTCTGTGAGTTCGAGGCTAGCCTGGTCTATAAAGCCAGTCGAGGACAGCCAAGGCTGCACAGAGAAACCATGCCTCAAACAAACAACAACAAAAACAAACAAGCAAAACAAAACAAAACAAAAAAAACCCAAACGAAAACAAAAAGGTTATTGTGCGAATGAAATTTTGTGAAGTATTTGTAAAATGCCTGTCACATGATTTATGTCTACGTACTATCAGAAACGAGATCACTGGCTCTATCCCATGAAGGCCCATGCACATGAGTATGGGCAGTTTCAGTCATCTTAGTCTTTCTATGTACAGCAGCCACCAAGCACCTGACTGATGTGTAAGTAAATGTCTGAATGAGAAAACAAAACTTCCTCCACAGGGGCAGCATTTGTATTTCAGAATGAAAAATACCTCCTTTTTCAATTCTGTAAACGTACTTACTTTCTGGAGTATGTGAAGGGGGTGCACTTGTAGGAGGAATAAATAGGTTTGCATTTTAGGCTGCCTCATTTGCTCTGACATTGCTTTAGAAATTTCTATGGGCCGCAGTGTTCATTTCTGCCTCAACCTGTTGACTGTGTCATCACGGCTTAGAATCGGAAATCCCTCCGTTTCCTGCATTTGCTTTCTAGATATAAAAGTTCCTTGATGGTACAATAAATAGTATTCCTTTCTCCTTTTCTCCACATTCTGAAATGTGGAATGCAATGAGACCTGAAAGTATGCTGAAATTGTTAACTAGCCGAAGATTAATAGCTCCCCCATCCCGAGGCAGTTGCAATTCAGAAGTGCAGAAATCAAGACCAAGCCGATTTAGACATGCAATCCACTGCAGTCAGTATTTCTCAGTGCTATGAAATGGTGGGTTACTCAGCAACAAATCCAGGCTCTAAAGAGTTAGCAATGTAGCTTAGTGGTAGAGCACTTGGTTAGAATGAGTGAGGCCCAGCATCCAAGCCCCAGCAATACAAACAACTAACTGACAAACATAGGCCTAGCAAAATCCCAAAACTCATTTGAGAATTTCATATAATATAAAATTTCATCTACCTGATAATACCTATACCTGATATCTTAGTCAAAGTTGAAAACTCAATCCTTGGATTCTGAAATTCTTGGTGAATACAGTTGAATTTAAGGCCGATGTAAAATTAACAGCATCCATTCATTAAAATTAATGAAATACTGTTGAAATAGTAAATTGGGGGACTGGGAAGATGTGTGTACTTTACAATCACAAGGACCTGAGTTTGAGCCCGACTATCTAGGCAGAGACAGGCAGGCAGATGTATGGGCCTTGTGGGCAGGCCGGTCTGAAAAATTAGCAAATTCCAAATTCAGCGAGAGACTGTTTCTGGAAGAAAAAGTGTAAAGCAATTGAAGAGGACATCTGGCTTCTGCACATATGCATATATATGTGAACATGTACATACACACACACACACACACACACACACACACACACACACACACACATGGTGGAGGGGCAGATACATACACCAAAATAACTCGGTCAAAAAGCAGAAATAAGGAATATTCCTTTTTAGACAGTATATAGACTGCTATATAGCAAGGTACTTTTTGAATTTTTAGACAATTGTCCCTGGTCAGAACTGAATTTACATTGATTGATAAGTCATATATATACATAATTCATGTAACTTTATATGTTATTTTAATGTAATATAACATAATTCACATATACATATTTATATAAAATCAAGAATCATAAAAGTTCTGTACTATATTTTTCTTTGTGCCATAGACTTTACTTGCTACACAGACATTATACACAGTATCTGAATATTCCACAAGCATGCTAGTGATCTGAGCTATTTTCCAGTCTATGTTGGCTTCCCTGTTATAGATTGTTTTAATTATCAGCTTTACATAGTCTAGAATCACCTGAGAGAAGAGACTCTGAGGTTGTCTATAGGGGATTAACTTAATTCCATTAAGTGATGGTGGATGGTCTCAGTTAGGGTCTCATTGCTGTGAAGAGAAATGACCATGGCAACTCTTACAAAGGACAACATTTAATTGGGGCTGGCACAGCTTCAAAGGTTTGGTCCATTATCGTCATGGCAGGGAACATGACGGAGAAGGGGCTGAGAGTTCTACACCTTGATCCACAGGCAGCAGCAGCAGGAGACCGTGTGCCACACTGGGCAAAGCTTGAGCATGGGAGACCTCAAAGCCTGCCTCTACCATGACACACTTCCTCCCACAAGGCCACACCTAGTAGTGCCACTCCCCATGGGCCAAGCATTGCATTCGAACAGGAGTTTGGGGGCCACACCTACTCATACCACATGGATCCACCACTGTGGGTGGCTCCACTCCCTCGGCTCGGAGTCCTAGGCTGAATAAAGAGGAGGTTCAGCACTGGCATGCATTCAGTGCGTTCTACTGGTCTCGTCTGTGGACGTAATGTAACCAGTTCTCTCAAGTTCCTGCCCTGACCCTGATTTCCCTCCCTGCCAAGATGGACTGGGACTAAGTAAACTCTTTTCTCAATTACTTTGCTTCTGCCAGAGTAGTTTATCACAAAAGCTGTAAAGTTATTGAAACACCCATGGACAGACTTTATATGAAATTGGTGGGCAGTCTCCAGAAGTACCTAAGAGCAAGTGGCCTACTTTTTAGCAAGGGTTCCTGCTTCTTGGTTTACAGAGGGACTTAATGAGCCACCAAGGGGCTCTGACTGCTGTTCATCTCTATTCTGTGCTTCCTTACAAATATGTTGCCCCTTGTCCCTCAGTGGATAACTTAATTCTTCTTTTCCCATGGGTTCATCCCTACCTAAGTCAGGCCTCTGAATACAGCTCAAATGTCAGTACGAATCAGCCGAGGCTACAACTTCATGAGCTGTCCTGGACTGGCTTTGTCGACCAGGCTGGCCTCAAACTCACAGAGATTGCCCTGCCTCTGCCTCCTGAGTGCTGGGATTAAAGGCGTGCACAATGCCCTGCCTCGGTGCTCTTTTTTAAGTTTAATTTTCTGCTACCCTTTATTTTGATGTTTCCACACACTCCCCCCGCAACTCCTGTCAGATTCTTCCCACCTTATCTCCTGTGCATTCTCTTTCTGTAAAACAAGATGAAAGCCAAGACCAAAAAAAAAAAAAAAAAAAAAAAAAAGTAAGACAAAAATGCTAAGATGAAACAAAAAGCCCAAACTAAGTCAACCAACAAAAACAAAGAGGAACACATGCACTTTATTTTGTTGGCCAACTTCTCTGAGCATGCAGCCAGCCCTGGAGTTTAGTACTCACTGTCACACTCCTCTTAACTGGGCCCATTGGCTGCTTTCTGTCCCCAGCCACTGTGGGTTTCTACTGCTGCGCCTACCCATTGCTGTCTGGTACCAGTGTACCGGCATCTGAACAGATGGAAAGGATTCCTTCTACCACCTTCACTCATTTGACTCTTGGCTGTGTTAATGGAGAAGCTTGAGAAACCCTGGACCCATCACAGCATGTACGTCAGATGTCACAAGTTCTCCTTGCACGCATGCCTATCCCTCCCAAGAATTTTACAGCTGGGTGCCTGAACTTCTCACCTTGGGAAGACTGAATCCCCATTTTTTTGGTAAGGGCCATTCATGTGTCTTCTATATGTTTTTCCTAAGCTTGTACAATCCTTGAAGAGTATATCACTTGTATCCTGAAGTATTTTCAAGGAGAGTGAGGAAGTAACAAAGTGAGGTCCTAGGTCAGCATCCTTTGATGGGCACATCTTTGTGCGGCAGGTGCTTGCACAGGGTTTGCAGAATTTCAAGTTTTCTGATTTCATGCTCATTTAGCCTCTTTCAGATGTGTGCTCCTCCCAGTCTTGACACATCCTCAGTGCTACTATGTGTAATGGAACTATTATTTTAGAAAACCCAAAGAGAAAAATGAAGTAGATAACTCCAAAGTATCTTGGGTTTTGGGGGAATGAATTTTAAATTCACACTTGAGGTGCATGGTGTAAGGAGCTATGGCTGGCTGTTTGAAGGGTCTCTACTTTGTAATTTCTCATTTTCTCCACTCCTCCCGTCAGTTGATGAAACTCTAGTCTAGGATGACTTTAGGAATCACTAGTCTCCTCGGCCCTCATTATCCTCTGCCTGCACCTTTACTGTAATGGAAGAAAATTCACTTGTCCTCCAAGATTTGCTCTTTCTCATACCATGTGATTTTTATGCAGGCAAGTCATTCTATTATTATTCAGAGGAAGTATCTGGTGATACAGGGTCCATTCTTTTTTCTTTCTGAGTTCATCATTTCGGCACTATAGACAGGAGAGCTTGAGAAATGTTAAGGAATGATCTATAACCAAGTCTCAACATACTTAGGATATTTCCAGCTCTTACTAGCTTCAACCCAGTCATATGGCTCTGGAGTCCAACTACTAGAGGCTGGGAAATACAATCTCCCAAGATGTCTACTGGAAGCAGTGCACTAGACAACTTTTCCTTTCATTTCTAAGGGCATATTCCTGGATTGAAACTTCTATGAGGCATGACTTTTTTTTACAAACAAGGTATCATAGGGGCTGGAGCAATGGCTCCCCAGTTAAGAGTACTTGGTTTTGCTGAGGATCCATGTTTGCTCCACACCTACACAGTGGCTCACATCCTCCTAACTTAGGGGATCTGATCCTCTCCTCTGGATCAGGGGGTTCTGGTTTACTTTCCACCACTATGAGGTATTTATGGAGAATTAGGAAGGATGAAGAAAGCAACCATTAGCTCGCCACACCTGGTTGGTAGGTATCTTAGTTACTATTTTATTGCTTTGAAGACACACCATGACCAAGGCAACTCTTAAAAAAGAAAGTACTTAATGGAGGTCTTGCCAGCTGGGACGTGGTAGTACATGCCTATATCCCAGCACTTAAGGGGCAAAAGCAGGTAGATCTATGAGTTCAAGGCCAGTCTGGTCTACAGAGTGAATTCCAGGACAGCCAGTCTTAAACAAAACAACCAACCAAACAACCAGGGCTTGCTTAGTTTCAAAGGACAAGCCATGATCATCATGGCGAGAAACAAACAGAAGGCAGGCAGGGATGGGGTTGAGAGCATACAGCACCATCTGTAGGCATGAAGGTAGACACTGGGCCTGGATGGCGTTTCACCCTCAGTGACACACCTCCTCCAAAGAGGCCTCTTAATCCTTCCCAAACAGTTCCACGAACTGAGGATCAATCATTCAAACATGAGCCAATGGGGACCATTCTCATTCAGAACAACAGAGAACAGCAGGCATGGAAGGCAGCAGCAATGTGTATAGACACTACTAGGGGATGCTCTGGTTCGTGCTGCACACAGGAAATTAATGGAGATGAATTTTCTACAAATACCAGGAGCAGAAACAGCTGAATACTAAGCTGATACAAGGATTGGCTTACCCTAACCTGATTACAAACGTCTGAGATGAAAGTTGCACTCTTCTCACTAATTCTTTAAGTAATTCCTTTCATTATTTCAAGAGGCATGTTATAAGCCAGGCATGGTGGCGCACACCTTTAATCCCAGCACTGGAGGCTGAGGGAGGCTGATGTCTGTGAGTTCAAGGCCAGCCTGGTCTACAATGCGAGTCCAGGACAGCCAGGGCTACGCAGAGAAACTCTGTCTCAAACAAACATACAAACAAACAAAGTGTGTAAAGGTGCTTTAGTCAATTAATACTTTCATAACTTTATATAAGTTCCAGATAAGGTTTTATTTATAAAGTTAGATCTGTCGCCAGGCAGTGGTGGCACACACCTTTAATCCTATCACTAAGAAGGCAGAGGCAGGTGGATCTCTGTGAGTTCGAGGCCAGCCTGGTCTACAAAGCCAGTCCAGGACAGGCAGAGATAAACAGAGAAACCGTGTCTCAACAAACAAAGAAAAAAGCTAGATCTGTTGTCAGTAGGATTCGGAAATTTTCTAATATACAAAACTGTGCTGCATTTAATAGTATCATTTCCTCATCAGTAACTGTGTAATCTATAAACATATGTAAACATAATTACATATAATTTACACACATTAGTGTCCAACTATGAGCTCACTCACAAGGCTAAGCAATGATCACACTAGAATAATTCATGTTCATCTGAGTTTTAAAGCTATTTTTAAAAATTGGAAGTAAATTTCTTTAATTAATTATTTTTATTTTATGTGCATTGGTGTTTTACCCGCACGCATCTGTGTGTGAAGGTGTAGGATCCCCTGGTAGTGGAGTTACATTCACTTGTGAGCTACCATGTGGGTGCTGGGAACTGAACTAAGGTCCTCCAAAGAGCAGCCAGCACTCTTAACCTCTGAGTCATCCATCTCTCCAACCAAAGAAGCACAATCTTCAATGTATAAATCTTTGACCCATATGCAGTTCTCTTTCATAAGTAGAGTCCAATACTTTAGAATCAGGAGTCAGTTCTCACACAGTCTCAATTACAGCTGCAATTTCCTTGAACTGTCTGTAGAAATTCTGGAGAAAAGGGGAAAAGAATTAATTTTGCTTTTAAAGGATATTTATGTAGTTCTTTTAATTATATCTAATCACCAAATATATACTGGTTGCATTTTAATGTTATATTCTTGGTGAAGATAATTGAAAAACAAATATTCCTAAGCAAGAGGAACCAGAACACACAGTGAATTTGAGACAAACCACAGATGACCATGTCTAAAAAATATACACAAAAATTGTCTCCTGAAAAAAACATTACACATGTACATACTCCTGCCGGTGTGGCAGGATTCATGGGGCACTGCTTAGAAGGAAGACCAAGGATAGCAGAGTCTAGGAATGTTCATATGCCTTACGTGTACACACAGTAGTTGCATATGACATCCACATGTGCTGTTTACCACACTGCAGACACAGGCATAAACATACAATGGAATCACTCAGCTTGTAAGAAGCTAACCTGCCGTTTCTAATCCAGCTGACCCCGGGGGACGAAGTCAAAGACAAGCCACACACAGCAAGACAGACACTGCATCATCTCACTTATATTGAGAATGCTGAATTCATAGATACAGACATTGAAGGTGACTGTCGGGGGCTGGGGTGGGGAAAGAGTGAAGATGTTGACATCTTCCTTCAAACACATATAAACATTATGAAGAACCAATGTGTGTGGTCCTGTCTATCAAGAGCTCCTTAAAATACAGTTTGTAAAAGAGGAACTCAAAGATCATACACCGCTTTGGGAAAGGCATTTCCAGAAGCCCAAGATGGGAAGAACATCCTTAGCTTAGAGGCAGAACACCTACCTAGCAAGGCCTTACACTATACCACACACGGGTAAAAAAGAAAGCTCGGGGCTGGAGAGATGGCTCCACAGTTATGAGTGCTACCTGCTCTTTCTAGAGATGTTGGGTTTGATTTACAGTGCCACTCATATGGCTGCTTACAACTGCCTGAAACTCCGGCCCCATGGGATCTGATGCCCCCTCCTGGTCTCACTGGGTACTGCATTCATGTGGTGCATAGACACACAAGCAGACAAAACACCCCTATACCCAAAATGAAACAAATAATACAGAAATTCCAGAGCCAATGCATTTTTTATTCTTTTTCAAAAAAATAACTTTTAATTCCCATTTCATTCACTGTGGCTACTTTTCTAGAGTGCTCAACTTTTCTTTGAGAAGCAACTGCTGCGAAAGGTTCACAGCAAACCAAGCCAAAAAATTGATCGTGTTGGTTAGATCAGCTAACGATAAACATGGCTTATCATATACACTCAGGAGGAAATTGGGCTTAGTGTACACTCCCATTTTCTTCCTTAGAAAAAGGTAAGTAAAATGACAATATGAATGTTCCAAGTTTAAGTATAAACTATTGAGTTACTTAAATCTCTAGCTAATAAGATTCACCACTAAGTACTTGATCTGAACTGCATTTTGTAAACATTAGTCTAAAAACTCACAAGTCAAAATTATGATTCAAAGATTAATTTTGCTTAAAACTATTATTAAACCTAAAGAGAAATAATAAAGTTAATTAAAAAGTAAATACCCTATAAAGATTAAATATTTCTAAATACATAAAAAACTGGGGACCAGCGGGGGGTGGGGGGGCTTGGACAGATGGCCCAGAGGTTAAGAACACTGGCTGTTCTTCCAAAGATCCTGAGTTCAATTCCCAGCCACCACATGGTGGCTCACAACCATCTGTAATAAGATCTAGTGCCCTCTTCTGGCTTATTGGCTCACATGCAGGCAGAATACTGCATAAATAATAAGTAAATAACTTTTTAAAAAATGGTACAGTAATTAAATGGCCACATACAAATCGGCACATCTTATTGAAAAAAAAGAAAACTAAACTCCCAAAGAAAATGACTTTAGATAGTGTTTTAGTATGGACTACAGGTAAATAAAGCTTCCTTTAAGCCTGTATACCGCTTTTAAAACAGCAATGATACTTCAATTCGAGAGTTAAAGTACAAACCTGAAACTGTGGAATTGTCATTTCGATGGACTTGCTCTTTACTTGGCCAGAATTATCTGCCACTTTTAGCATCACTGCCACGTAAGGATACTTGAGGGATCTGCAGCTGTCCGAGCTCACAGCCATGCCCAGTTTCCACTGAAAATCTACAAGCTTTAACACAACATTACAAATAGCACATGAGAAACGCCACTGCCTTGAACAAATATTTATTTATTCTGCCCTTGGTCTTGTATTCGTTTCAATATTGGTCACAGTACAAGAAAACAGCTTCATTTATGCTGGTAGGAAAACAGTGGTCAAACGGCAACGGAAAAAACCAAAGGGCATAAGCAGAATCAGAAAACATGTGGAAGAAAGAAAAAAGTCAAACAAAGACACCTAAGTCTCTACTGTGACAGAAGAGGTGTAGAGAGTGGCTTTTCCCAGCAGGCTTAACTTCTGCTCTGCTTCAGCACCCCCCAAGCACCCTGGAGCACTTTTCACCTTTCTTCCTGTTCCATCCATTCCCAAGTCCTAAAACAAAAGATGGGTGACGTGGTTCCTACCATTGCCCGAGGCACGTGTGGAAACCATGGCATTGTTTCCCCACTACACCATCTATGACAAACCTACTATTACAATGAGTGCTGCTGATGGTGGCTTTAGATTTCATCAGTCCTCATGACAGACACCTGCCAGGCGACGCACTGTGCAGTGTGCGTGTGTGTCCGGTGCCCTCACTGAATCATCACAGTATTATAGGTTACTATTTCCATTTTGCAGATGACAAAACCCAGTCTCAGAGAGCTTATGTAATGGGTTCAAGGCCACAGTTCAGAATTCAGAACAGAAAACTCCTGTCTGTCTGACTCCAAAGATTCTAAGTTTAAGGACTACTATGTTTTTAATCTGATTTTTCACTGCTGCCACGGTATCAAAGAGAACTGGATAAATGCAGCTGTTCACACTGACCCTAAAACACGGGTACAAGAATTTGTCTTACTTCCAAAGATGATGATTGGCACCCAAAATATACTTGCTGACTGACTGCTATTTTTTGCAGTGAAACCACTGCGTGCCTTGTGATACCCGTCCTCTGACAGACACCCAAGAGGTGCTGACTGCACAGTTTCTACTCATCCCTACGCGATGAACTAGAAGTCAGAAGACCGCTGCTCTTCATTATTACAATTTTCTTAATTCTATTTCCTCGGGCATGTGGGGTAAAAGGGCAACTTGGACTCAGTTTGTTTTCTCCGTGTGTTCCAGGGCCTGAACTCAAGTCAATAGGCTGGGCAGTGAGCACCTTTACCCAGGAAGCCACCTCACTGGCCCTATAATTTTCCTCATAAAGGTGAGAAACAGCTTATTACAAGGTGCTTTCCCCCCCCCCCCCCCGCCCCGTGATTGTTTGCTTTTTGGTTTTGGAGACAAGATTTTTCTAAATGACTTTACAATTGTGGTGACCTTCCTGCTTTCAGCTACCCGGGTGCTGGGGTTATAGGCACACGTACCCAGCTTGGGAGATGTATTTGCACCAATCTGTAGAGTTTATTTTTTTAGGTTGTCAAACTTGTTTAAAATTATATTTTTCAATTCCTGTGTCAGAACTATGCAGAAAAACAAAACTGAATCATACGTTTAAACTCATTATTAATTCTAATAGTCTTATAAAATATCTTGGCTTCCCTTGTGTCTATAATCATACGACCAGTGGCTGTATGTATGGAAGGGATTACAGCACACTTGTGGCTCGGATACGCCCACGTCCTAATCACAGAGGCTTTCTTGTGTGAAACCGCAGATAGGAAAGATTTAACAAAGTAAGATCTCGGGATGTACTTTCCTGCATGTGATCCCAATATAATCACAGTCTTTGGAGGATGGCAGGAGGGTGGGAGTCGGAAGAGGAAGCTGGGGTTCTGACAACGCACAGGCCACTGACTAACAGAGGAAGCAGGTAGGGGCGAGGCCAGCCTGGTCTACAGAGTGAATCCATGACAGCCAAGGCTACACCTAGAAACCCTGTCTGGAAAAACCAAGAGAGAGAGAGAGAGAGAGGAGGGAGAGGAGAGAGGGAGAGAGAGAGGTGAGGGGGGAGGGAGGGAGAGAGAGAGGGAGAGAGAGAGGGGGGAGGGAGGAGGGTGGGGGATGGGGTGGGGTGGGGTGCGGGTGGAAGCAGACCCTGAGAACAATAAAGGACAAACAAGAGACCCTCCCTTACAGCCACACCAATGCCTTCCTTCACCTTGGCTCTGTAACACTGGTTTTAAACTTCTGACTTTCACAACTGTAAGGGATTAGATTTGTATTGCTTTAAGTAGAAATCAAATAAATGAATAAATAAGTGCATGCCTATAGCCCAGTACAGTTCTAAAACATATAACATACGGTGATGAACAAAATACCGTGAGACTCACTCAAATCTGGCTGGAGAGTTGGCTCGGTGGCTACAAGCACTTGCTGCTCTTCGAGAGGCCCTGGGTTCGGTTTCCAGTACCCACATGGCAGCTCACAACCATTCTATTTCTGGAGACTTGGAGGCCTTTTTTGGCCCCCAGAGACTCACGTGTTGTACTGATACATAAGATTAAAAAAAAAAAAATCTAAAACAAGGTGCCACTAACTCATATGCTGTTAAGCAAAACCAAGTAGGTTTATCGGTGTCATGGGAGTTCCCTCCCAGGCACCTTCCAAAGCAAAGGCAAGATAAGCTGGTGAGGTGTGGTTCTAAATCTAGTAGCATGGGATGCAGACACTAAAGGGTCACAAGTTCAAGGCCAGTGTGGGCTACAAGGTGAGTTTAAGGCCAGCCTCAAAAGTTTAATGAGAGCCTGCCTCAAAAATAAAATAAAATAAAAATTAAAAAAAAAAAAAGAAAGAAAATCATTTAGAGACAAGTCCCAGTCAGTCAACAGACACTTCTCTCAGCCCCTGCATTCTTATTATGTCTTCACTTCCGCATTTTCTTATATTTTATGTGAACATGGGTATCTCCTGACCTAATACTCCAGTTTTCTGACTCTCTTGGAAAAGTGTTATTAATTTTAAAAGTCGAAATCTTACTCCTGGTGTATATGAGAGGTTAGAAAAGGTATAGTCCGTCTTCAAAATAACTTCTTTAAAGAAATGACTGCGCTCGGTGGGGCAAACCTTTAAGCCCGGCACTTAGGAAGCAGAGAGAGGTGACTCTCTGCGAGTTCAAGGCTGTCTCATCTTCCTAGAAAAGTTCCTGCCTAGCCAGGACTACTCAGTGAGAGAGCCTGTCTCAACAGTTTTTGTTTTGTTTTGTTTTGTTTTGTTTTAAATGAAGGAAGCTGTCTTTGTAAATATTACTAAAATTGTAACCTTCACATTCTAAAACGTCCAAGTCCTACCTTGGAATAAAGGTTACCTAATTAAGGTGGAACAACGCTCGGTCTGCACTCTAGGGGCACAGGAGTTTAAACTGCACCCACAGCGGCTAACCCTCTAGGTGCGAGGGAGAAACGCAGCCTTGGGGAAGGATCCATGCAGAGTAGCGGGGACCGCACGGCCGCAGCTGCGGACAGGGCGGGGCGGCCACTCACCTGGCAGGTGACCTGGAACGCAAGCAGAGACACAACTTAGAGAAAAGCCCCGGGCGCCCCCGTCCGCCCCATCCCCCTTCTCCTCCCAGCGCATACTTACCTCCGATTTGGCGTCCAGCACGGGTTCCTTGGTCGTAGACTCCTCCATGGCCACAGTAGAACTCCGGCACCGGCCAACACTTCCGCTTCCGGCCCCAAGCCCAGCCCACTCACTCTAGGTAGAAAGAGAAAAATAAAATTTCATGTAATTCTGGTTTTGTCTCAATTAAACAGTGGTTTTAAGAGATTGTGGGGGAAGGGAAGTTCTTTGGGGAGAAAGGCCAAGGACGTGGAGGAAACCTGGTGGTGGACTCATGACGTCAGGGACATCGCCTCCCCCTCTGTAGGGCAAGGAATGGGCTCGTCTCTGCACAAGCGCAAAGTGAATCAGCTTGGTGAGGAGCAGCCACGCCCCCCAGCGTGGATTGTGTTGTGTTAATTTAACTACAGTTGTCTGACGAATTCTCATTGCTCAGATTGAGTTCTCTGGTTTAGCCCGACTTTAGGACAGTGTAGCCAAAGGCTTAAAAAAACAAAACTCTGCTCTTTATTATTCAATTTCAACCAGATTTCGGCAGCACCTTCTCAGCCTGTCTTCTCTCCTGTTTACCCCAGAATATCCAAGCTTAGTTTTTAGTACCCTGCCAACATTTTATTTAGAAAAACTTGAAAATATTTTCAGACAAGTTGCAAATAATAGCATTCTTATTCGTGTCACCCGCATTTAGCAATACTTACTACTTCACTGTATAAATTTGCTTTAATGCTGACTACAGACATAATAAAGAGTGTTTCATGTTTAAATACTTAAGCACTCTAATCATATATCAGGAGACCTAACAATGATGGAATGACATAAGTAGATCAAATTTACTTTTTTTTTTTTTTTTTTTTTGCTTTGGTTTTGGTTTTTCAAGACGGGTTTCTCTGTGTATCCCTGGTTGTCCTAGAACTCTGTCTCTGTAGACCAGGCTTGCCTCTGCTTCCCGGGTGCTGGGATTAAAGGCGTGGCCCAACAATATTCTTAACATTGATTTAACTCACCCACAACCAGAATACAACCAGGGCCTCCCATTCTCTTTGGTCCCTAAAGTTCCCCAAGTCAGGTTGTGAAATAGCTGGTGCTCCCTCAAGGGACTGGGGCAGAATCTGCTTTTAAAAGTCATCCACGTTAGCCGGGCGTGGTGGCGCACGCCTTTGATCCCAGCACTCGGGAGGCATAAGCAGGCGGATCGCTGTGAGTTCGAGGCCAGCCTGGTCTACAAAGTGAGTACAGGATGGCCAAAGCTACCCAGAGAAACCCTATCTCAAAAAACCAAAAAAAAAAAAAAAAAAAGTCATCCACGTTGTTGGCATACCTTAGTTTCATGCAGTTTCTCTCTCATTCTCTTTGAGAAATCAGGCCGCACATGCCTACAGCCTCTGGCTGGCACAGAGACCTGATTAAAAAAAAATTATCCTGTTTGGCCTTGAAGTTCTCTCCCTCTCCGTGCAGCTGTGTGCAAGCTTAGGACAACCTTGAATTACAAGTTTACTCTATCTAGTGCCTTCCCGCCTTGGGACGGCTGCTATAAAGGCTATGTCAGGCTTGGTCACTTGGTATGCAGCTCATTCTTGCTCTGCCCCCTCTCCACCCCAACCCAACCTGTTCCTGGGAACCTACAAGACTCAGAAATTCCCTTTGTGCTAGTGGAAATGAAGGCTCTTCCTTCAAGACCCCATCATGCCTCTGGTATGATGACGTCCATGCTAATGTTCTCCCAGTTCATGACGTCATCCTGGCTATCAGGAACATATAGCACCCCGCCCCCATACAATCTTGCCAAAGGTCTCCTTTCTACAAATTTACTTACTTTTATAAGTTATAATAAACACATGGCAAACTGCTCTTTTTCAGACCTATACCTTACAAGATAATAGAATTTTCCTAAGACTTTGACTTATAAAGTACAGATTTGGGGTCTGTGACATGACTCAGTCGGTGAAAGAGCTTGCTGCTGAGCGTGTCAACTTGACTTTGATCCTTGGGACCTTATAGTGGAGGAAGAGAACTAAATGACTGTCACAAGTTGTCCTCTGACCTCCACAAGCACACCCCCATGGCACTAGTGCAGTCTCTCACACACACAGTCACATAATAATAAATTAAAAATATACAAATGCAGATTTTTATGAAGTAAAGAAAATCGCCAATCTGGTGCCTCATATTTGACCTTGTCCTCTGGATGGGGAGACCTGGTGGCACTCAGAGGAAGGATAGCAGGCTACCAAGAAGAGACTTGATACCCTATGAGCATATACAGGGGGAGGAGGTCCCCCTCAGTCACAGTCATAGGGGAGGAGAGTAAGGGGAAAATGGGAGAGATGGCAGAATGAGAGGATACAAGGGATGGGATAACCACTGAGATGTAATATGAATAAATTAATAAAATTAAATTAAAAAAAAGAAAATTGCCAAAATTACATATCCATATTTATAACTTGTAAAAATTGATTTTAATCCAATGACGTCTATGTAGGATATATAAATCAGGATGCACTTGGAGCATTTTCATTAAATGCTCCTTCTCCCCCTCAGTCTTACCTAAGAGGAAATCCACAGCGCCGTATATCTCAGACTCCAGATGTAAGGGGGGGGAGGTTTCAGTGGAATGAACAATACAAAAAGACATTTCTTTCTATTTAAGCATTTACTTTAGTTTGTTTTAAATTCCCAGTGATACAAATCTGAGTCAAGCTAGCCTAAGCAAAATAGCAGAAATGATTGTCTCACAGCTGTGACCTCTGAAACGTGAGGGTGGAACACACTGATGTGCCAAGGGAACGAACTGTGAGACGAGACGCGCATAGCAAGAGAGCCCAGCCCCTTCTCAGCCCTGGTTTGGCCTCCTGAACGTTTCTTCGCTCCATTTTCTTTGTCTTCTTTTGTTGTTGTTGCTGGGGGAGGAGGGTGCATATACAGACATGGATGGCCAGTGTCTTTGGGGTCATAGCTGTATAAGTAATATTGCCAGGATGAAAGAGGAAGCCCAAATGAATAAAGGAAGCTGATCTTGAATCTCAATTCTGTAAAAAAGACTGATTAACATACTGAGTCACATACCCACTCCTTGGTCCAACACTAGGTGAGGATGCGTTGCTTTTTGTCTGCTCTATGGTCCTCATGGTGTCTAGAAAGGGTATAATTATGTGATTAGTAAAGTCACCAGTTTAACAGAGATGAATGATATCACCAGTAGGAGAAATGAGGATGCTTCTCCCCAACTGAGATTAAAAGATGCTAAGAAAACAAAAACACTAGAGGTCCCTTAGACATATTTACTATATCTTACTGTGTTATCCTACGCTATTAGTGTATGCAGTCCAAATCCTCCAAGAATGTTTACTTCCTACCCCACAGTCTGTGAATAAGTTACTTTATGCCACACACGGGAATTACAACTACATATCAGCTGCTAACCAGATGTTACTCAGGCGAGAACAATGTGATGACAAGTGTCCTTCTTTGGAGAAGATGAAGGTGATGAGTTATAGACTCAGGCAGAGTGTGTCAGAGTAAAACAATGTGACAAAGACTCACCTACATTGCTGGCTTTGTAGACAGGAAAGAGACTAAGAGGCAAAGAATGATGATAGCTTGCAGAAGGCAGAGTAGGGAAGAAAATGGATTCTTCCACAGAGATTCCAAAACTATTTATTCCAAATATAAACGTCCTCTGGAAACTTTGTAGCCCAGCAATATCTATTCCAGAATTCTGACCTTCAGACTAGAGAATAAATAAATTCTTGTCGTTTTAGACCACTAAATTATGGGCTGCCACTGGTGATGGCTCAATTGGTAAAGTCCTTGCTACATAAGCCCTTGAGGACCTGAGTGTGGATCCCTACCACCTACATAAAATAGAAAGACACCATAGAATAAAACTGTAGCCCCAGCACTGGAGGCAGGACAAGGGGATCCCAGGCATGCACTACCCTATAATCCAGCCTACTCAAATCTGGGAGGGCCAGGCTCAGTGAGAGATGTTGTCTCAAAAATCAGGAGGATAGCAATTTGAGGATATCTGATGATGACTTCCAGTTGACCTCTGACCTCCACAAACACATACTCAGGGTTATACACAAACACAAATTAAAAGGTCACTGAAGCTACAAAAATTGTGTACCAAACAGTAAGAAACCAATACCACGTGATAGATTACTGAAGTGCTGGGGGCTTTAGAGCTACTTAAACCCAAGTTCAGATTCTTATGCCATCCTTCAGCTGGATGCCTTGTTACACTAGCTGAGTGTTAGCTTTCCTGCCTGTAAAGAGAGGCCTGCTAGTGTTCCTCACAAAGTTTTTATTCAAGCGTGTGAGGCCATAAATATGAGCACAGCAAAGCCCCTCCTTGCCACAGACACTGAAGATAGCAGTTCTTATCCTTGCCGTGCCAATCAGACTCCTAGAATCTGCAACATGTCGAAAACCTGCATCCTCTTCCCTTTAAACACAAGGAAATTAAAGTCCAGGGATGTTAAACAGTATTTCTTAGCTCCCAAGTAAAACTTCCACTGGTGTGACTTAATTTGCAGCTGGCGCTCTAATTTCAGAGGGATTCCCAACTCCCTGCGTGCCTTTTGGGATTCTCCAGTGTTTCCTGTGGATTGAATGCTATCCTTCATGCTACTCACAAATATAAGTATATGTGTGTAATCAGTGTGTAAGACAAAGATAGACACCTTTGACTTCACTCAATTTGTATCCCTTGTATCCTAAGGTTTTACAGCTTAAATATAGTCTTAAAAATTCTCAGCCTTTGAGCCAAATCTGGCCGACCTATCTATGAAAACAGCAACAAAGACAGTGAAATGGCCTGTATTATAAAAACGGAAACTTCACTTGGCTATTCGAACCATTCACCTGAAAACAGGAAGATCATATTGTCATTCTTTCACTTCTGTTGCTGGGATAAAAAACTCAGATAAAAGCAGCTTAGGGAAGCCGGGCGTGGTGGCGCACGCCTTTAATCCCAGCACTCGGGAGGCAGAGGCAGGCGGATCGCTGTGAGTTCGAGGCCAGCCTGGTCTACAAAGCGAGTCCATGATGGCCAAGGCTACACAGAGAAACCCTGTCTTGAAAAACCAAAAAAAAAAAAAAAAAAAAAAAAAAAAAGCAGCTTAGGGGAGAAATGGTTTACTTTAGCTGGCAGTTCTGGGCGGAGTCATGGAGTGTCGGGAGACCCACACTGCTGGTCACACTGCACCTACTGCACTCACGCTCTGGCAGCAGAGAGGGAAATAATGCGTGCATGCCAGCGCTCAGCTGACTTTCTCCACTTGTTTCATGTCCAGAAGTCCCTGCCTAGGGAAAGACGGCGCCCACAGTGGGTGTGTCTTCCTACCTTAGTTAACGCAATTAGGATAACCCCTAACAGATCTGGCTAGAGGTCTGCCTCCCAGGGGAGTCTAACTTTTTGTCAAGTTGACAATTAAAACTAACCATCGCAGTTGTCAACCTTTGGCTAAAGAGAACTTCCAGAGTTTGTTTGCTTGTTTGGTCCACTGGATTTTGTTTGTTTGTTTGTTTGTTTTGTGTGTGTGTCTGTGTGAGAGAGACAGGGTCTCTCGCTGAACATGAAGTTCAAGGATTTGGCAAACCTAGCTAGCCAGGAACCTCCAAGGGTCGCCCCATGTTTGTCTCTCCAGCACCGCGACCCCCAAGTGCACACCACCACACCAAGATTCTTCATTTTGAGACAAGGTCTCACTATGTAGCCCTGGCTACCCTGAAACTAGCTATGTAGAGCAGGCTGGTCTCTTCCTCATAATTACTAAAATTAAATAAAGGCTTGGCTCATCACATTAGGTCCCCACACTTTTTTTTTTAGCATGAGCATTTGAACTCGGGCCCTCATGTTTGGATAGCAACATTGCACCCACTTAGCTGTCTTCCTAGCTTCCTAGAGTCTCTGTTCCACGTGTGATATAAAGAGGTGTAGTGCCTGGCCTATGGAAACGGGGCCATTTTATTGTAGTCATGCTGGCTGATCAGGTGTTGAGAATTATTATTACCTAATATTGATCACAGGTGTTTCCAGACGTGTCTTCACTTGCTAGGCTATGTTCAAGTTGACACTTTGGCAGTACTGCCCAGAATTAAGGCGATGATGGGGTATTGCATGTGCATCACAATGACAGCTGTGACTGTTTCTTGTTGAGAAAAATAATACAAAGTAATGAATAGTCAAGGTGGTGTGCCATGAATAGGCTGTGATTAAATGGAGATATTGATCCCCTTGGGACAACTGAGTTAAGAGCTGCTTCTGGGCTGATCATAACCGATATGCCAAACTTAGATCAGGTGTTTAAAATATACTGCATTTCACTAATTTTTTTTTCCCCCTGAGGCACAATGAACCTTACATGTCATTCAGGCCCGTTTCCCATCTGCAATGCTCTGGCTTTAGCCTCTAAGATGCTGGTTGCAGAAGGTATGCCACTGAGCCCAGCGCTAGTCAATTAATTCTTAAACATTGTAATTCGACATTTAAAATCCCAAGAACAGGGACTGGAGTGATGGCTCAGTGGTTAAGAGCACTGCCTGCCCTTCCAAAGGACCCGGGTTCAATTCCCAGCACCCACATGGCAGCTCACAACTGTCTGTAACTCTAAGATCTGACACCCTCACAACAATGCACATACATTTAAAAAATTAAATAAAATATTTTTAAAATAATGACTAAATAAAAAGCATGTGAGAAAAAAAAAATCCCAAAAACAAATGTTACTGCTCATAAAAGTTCTTCTATTGGCTGTTGTTACCTACGTGGCATTGTGACTCAGTTGTTTTTTGCAGAAGCAAGCATGAACTTGTTCATAGCTCTTTAACATTAGTCTTGACTTATGAGGATCACAGACCCTGTAGGTATTATGTTTAATTGCCACTTAAGGTGTCTTTTAAAAGATTATGTTGTGACCTGACATAATGGAAGATTGTTGGTGGTGGGAAAAGTATAAAGAGTGGGTTTTAGAATAATATGGATGACTAGGAGAATGAAAATCTCTCTCTCTCTCTCTCTCTCTCTCTCTCTCTCTCTCTCTCTGTCACTTCTTCCCTTCTCGCCTTTGCCTTCTCTCTACTTCATTTTTCCTCTTTCTCTCTTCTGTCTCTTTCTCTCTTTGATCATGTCTCAGTACATAGCCAAGACCAATTTGGAGCTCACAATGGAGCCCAGGCTAGCCCTAAGTTCTCAATCCTCACCACGATTCTCCTACCTTGACTTCTCAAATGCTGGGCTTAGAGGCATGCACCACCCAAGTGGGAGTTCATTTCAGGGCTTCGGGAGGTCTGTACATGTCTGTGACTGACTGAAAAAATTCTGCTACCATTGATGTTGAATTTACAAATAAATCTTAGCAGGAAAAAAAAATTCAAAACCCAGAATCAATAAATCAAGCACATGGATAGAACTTTGTACCTAGGAGGGAAAAAAAAAAAAAAAAAAAAAAAAAGCAAAAGCTATGCAGCAAAGGCTGTAGATGATGGGATGTTGAAACCTTGGGGGGCAGTGATACTAAATCTTGGACCCCATTTTATACTTAGTCAAATTCTGTGCTTCAGATTCAGCTATTCATATGTATGGCTATGTCTGTGGATTAAGGCTCTTTGTACCAGGTAGGTATGTCCATACCAATGCTGGAAGTAAAGGGATTGGAAGCCTGATAGGTTTGTAAGATTGGGGTTTTTCTGAAGCTCTGAGAATGCTAGAACCTTCTCTCTAAGGCAAAAAACCAAACCAAAACAACAACAACAAAAAATGCATTAGGGCCATCATCAGGGCTTGGTGAAGACATTCTGGTGTGGACGCTTTGGGGTCGGTCACCTCTGTGCTGGGTAGCTAAACCCACTTATCTTATATTGGTTTCCCAAGGCAAACTTTGGTGGGGTTTATTTTGGTTTGCTGTTGGGATCTTGTGAAGAGGCAGACATGGTTTATGTCTACCCCGGGGGAAAATTCTCACAGTAGGTGGATAAGGATGTTGAGTGGAGGATGAGTATTAGCCAAGCAGAGACACAGTGTCTGGAGAACAGCAAGTTGTCTGACAATTCCCCTGGCATACCAGCCAGCACCAGTAGAGACTGAGAAGGTAGCAAGCAACACAAGAGATTCCTGGGAGAAGTTGGGCGTGGCAGCGCAAGCCTTTAATCCCAGCACTCGGGAGGCAGAGGCAGGTGGATTGCTGTGAGTTCATTGCCAACCTGGTCTACAAAGTAAGTCCAGGACAGCCAAGCAGCCAAGGCAACACAGAGAGACCCTGTCTGGAAGAGAGGGGGGGGGTATTCCTGGGGGGAACTCCCGTTCTGCTCAGGTACCAGGTCTCCCTTTTAAGTGTTTCCACCTCTACCTGCAATTTTTTTTGAAACTGCTCAGCCATTCTCCCAATCTCTTTTGAGATGGAGAAGAAGAAGAAGGGGGAGAAGAAGAAGAAATAGAAAATCCCCACTGGAAGGAAAGCAGGAGAGAATCCAGTGGCAGCAGCCACAAAAATTTTTTTGCTGATGTCCTAAAACAGAATATTCATCCTTTCTTTCCTTGCTGCTTCCTCTATGGCATTAGAAATCAGATTTCTCATTCTGCCCAGGCTAGGTTGGGTGCCATGTGGAGCTGGACTTTTGGCTAGTTTATTGGGTTACTTTTTCCTGCCTCCCTACACCATCCCTATCGCTTCCAACTTCACCACACCAGGTAGGAGAGAGAGAAGGACAGAAGGGGAAAGGGGTATAGGTGTCTTCAGACTGCCTCCTGCTGAGTAGGGGCATCTGGTTCCTTGGGGCAAGTCCTCTCTTCCTGGTCAGGATATCTGCAACCAGCAACCAGCAAAAGCAGCTGTAGCTGCAGCTATACCTTCTCAAGAGTGCCCAGAATTCCAAACATAAACTACCTTCAGCTGGCAATACCATGCCCCTGGCATAGCATGAGTCAAATTATATTCTCTTGTGGACAATCTGAAGCAGCCCCATACCCCCATATTCCCACCATAACTGTGTTTAAAAAAATTAATTTATTTATTCACTTTATATTCGATTGTAGTCCCCTTCCTCTTCTTTTCCCCTCCCCCACTCCCTACCCCTCAGAAAAGGTGAGCCCCGCCCCCACGCATCTAGTCACAACGGGACTGAGTCCTCTTCCCTAGCTCTCACTACAAGAGACCATACAAGTGCCCCGATCATGAGCCAGACATTGCCAGATTTACCAAGTCACGATGTTGGGCATATATGGCAGCAAGCTGTCAGAGAGGAAGAAGTCAAGGGATTGGAAAGTCATTGAGTTATAAAAATAATAGCCAGAATATGTGTGGGAGAGTTGGAAATTCCCCAAGAAAGGCAAACTCAGTATAATAATATTTTCCCTACTTCTTAACTAGTCTCTCCCTGAATTCCCTCTCTTGGATACAGAATTGTAATGTGCCAGGTCAAAAATTTGGAGTCCTGACTCTTCATTACTACATATCAAAAGGATTTCTCGTTATAATAGTATATTTGTAATCTGCATTTGCCTCTCTGTCTCCATAAATGCTAAGCCATTTCCCCACATTAACTGATAAATGATATTTTTACCTGCATGATCATGGTACCTCTCCTCCCCTAAGACTGAACCCGGGCCCCCAAGCACAAGTGCTCTACCACTCAGCTATGGCTCTACCATTATTTCTTAGTCTTTGAGAATCTACTATCGAGTAGATTGAGACTCTACTTTTGAGTAGATTGAGTACCTTTGATTTACACCCTGAAAATGTGAAGCAAGTGAAATATTTTATTACATTTGGTACTCTGAAATTTAGTGAGATGGAGAAGGAACATTCAACGTGCTGCTTAAAGTCCGTCAGTTTGTACCAACACTTAGTACACTGTCGGATTCATCTTCCTAGTGGTTCCGTACTGTTTCTGAAGCAGAACTGAGCATCTACCTATCATCTATATCATCTGCCTATTACCTGTATCTCCGGAATTGCAATAACAGATCAGGCCACCATATCATTTGAATCCTCACAAAGAAGGAAGAGGACCATGGTTCCAAGGAGTCAACCTCTGGTTTGGAGGCTAACCTTCCTGTGGCTAGCGAAGCCGTCCCACCCAGACAGGGTAGGAATCCGGGATGCGCCCCCTAGAGCTTCTGGACGGCTTTGCAAGAAGGTGAGGGCGCCTGCAAGCACGCGGACCAGGCCGGAGCGTGGCGCATGCGTAGATTCGCGTACTCCCTCATGTTGGGAGAGTCCAAGTGTGAAGGGAGCTCGCTATTGATTCCGGCTTTGGTTTTCTCATGAAATAGAATATGGCTCCGATTTATCACGTTTGCTCTCTCACACTATTTAAACTATTACCCCTTGGCAGCGTGTGTCTCCGTGGGGCGAGGCTAAGGGCCCGGGGCTTGCGAACACCTTTGCGTCGGTGTCCCCCCGCGGCGCGGCGCTTGGGCGGTGCCGGTCGGAGCGCGCGGGGGCGGAAGCGGCGGCGGCGGCGGTGGCGGCTGTCAGTGCTGGAGCGCGGCTGGCCGAGCAGTCATGGAGGGTCAGCGCTGGCTGCCGCTGGAGGCCAACCCCGAGGTGAGCGCGGCCGGGGCGGGGGCCCGCAGCCCGTGGCGCGGGGACGGGGCGGGGGTCGAGCGAGGCGGGAGGCCGGCGCCAGCCCTCACGCGCGCGCGCGTCTCTAAACCCTCTTCTGTCTCGTTTCAGGTCACCAACCAGGTGAGTGCGCTGCCTATCACCCCGGACCCCGGGAGTCCTTTCTGCCTTCCCCGCCAGCCTCCCTGATGGCCTTCACCTCTGCATTCCCCCCCACCCCTGCCACACCCAAGGATTCTGGGATCCCATCCCGGGAGCCCCCGGTCTGCGGCTGTGCGCGGCTCCGCCCCTTTCAGGCCACCACCTGGCTCCTGGAGATGCTGGGTGCAGCTTCCTCTGTCCCTCCGCCGGACCCCGAGTCACCAGCCCTGCCTGGGACCTCGCGGGCTGAGGTTTGGTTGCCTCCCACCTGCTGTCCGGGTTCCTCTTCCCTCTTCGTTTGTCTCCTTGCTGTTGCGGGTTCCATCACATTCCCTGTCCCGGTCCCTTCTAGGTTGACTAATTTGCTAACACTTCCTGACTCCCGGCTTTGTAAACTTGCCCACCCAGTTCTGGTAATTCCATCAACCTCCTGTACAATGAAATCACCTTGCAGTAATCCTCTCTTGCCCCATCTAGTAGCTTCTCTTCCCTGCCACGCCCCCTTTCTCTTCCAGTCTTTAAAAAGGGGACCTTGACGTTGCCTTTTGTACCACACAAAGCCGGGTTTAATCGATACCGAGTAATTCTTGGCCACCGATACTCTTAAAAGAAAGTTTGTTTTGCGTATTGAAGACTGGGATAGGGGATGACAAATGGGGCTGCCTTTCAGCCTCCGAATTAGGAAAAAATATATAAAGTATTTATATATTATATATATTTTTTAATTTGCACTGATAATGTATTATCTTAGCCTGGTTTTTCCGCTCTCAACGTCTTGTTCACGTTTGACCGTGCTCTTAGTTTGTTACGTAATTTTCTTTCTTTTCTTCCATCTTTCTTCTCATCACCAAAAGTAGAGATTCATCATTTTCCTTTAGAACTGTTTTTTTTTGAGCCCAGACATCGTGGCATATGTCTGCAGTATCAGCATGTAAGAGGCTGGGGTAGGATTTTGAGTTCCAGCCCAACCTGGACTGAGACACTGGCTAAAACCTACTCCCTACCTCCATTTGTGTGTGTGTGTGTGTGTGTGTAATGGTTTTTATTTTCAAAGCTTTTTAGCAAATTCGTTATATAAAGCACACAGGCTTTATGTTACTATTACGTTTATTTTGTGATTTATTTTGTGTGTGGACGAGTGACATATGTGCGGAGGCCAGAGGACAGTTTTCTAGACTCAGTTCGGTCCTTCCCTCAGGTAGGAGCAGGGCGTCATACTTGATGATGATAAGAGCCTTAATCACTGGCCTGACTTCCTGTATCTTCTTTGTGTTCACTTTTTTTTTTTTTTTTTTTTTTTTTTTTACCGTCTCAGCTCTTATCTTCTTCGTAAGGAGAACTGTGCAAAGTTTAAAACCCAGCACTTAACAGTTGTGATACTGTTCACAGCACCTTTTCCTGAGAAGGCCAACTTTCTTTTATTCTCACCCCTTTGAAATTTGCTCATCTTTTTCCCTAACATGTTTTTTTTAATTTTCTATGTCAAGAGAAAAATCTCAAGTCTGAAGAAATCATAGTTTGCATTTCCTGTGCATAGAAACAAGTGTTTATTTCAGCTGTAGTCTAAAATTATTTTTACACTCTTAACCTATAGCAATTTGCCATATATGTGAATAGCTTCTGTTCCATTGATCCGTCTCTTTTTGCCATTATCATCGTAATTATTGTAGCTTTGTAAGTCCTCAGTTAGTATGACTCTGACATTGTACCTTTTCAAAATTGTTTACGCTTTTCTAATTACTTTACCTCTCAGATAAATTTAGAGTCCTTGTAAATTTCTACAGAGAGTTGATGATGAGTGTGTCAAGTGGATAGAGATATTTTAAGGAATGTGTCTTTATTACATTGGATCTTGTAGTCTTTGAAGGAGGTGTATATCACCATTTAGTTAGGCCTTTGATTTCTTTCATCAGTGTTTGATAGTTTGAGCATACGCAGCTCTTGGAAAATTTTGTTAGATACCTACAAAAAAATGTAATGACTTAGGGTGCTCTTATAAATAATATTGTCTTAAATTTTCCTAATTTAGTTTTTTGCTATGTATGAAATCTAATTTAAAAATAGGCCCACATCCTCTACCTGGTTAGCAAGGTATTTGCATATTAATTGTGGTGCACTTCTCCCTTTTTTGAAGGTTCTTTGAGACTATCCAAACAGACAGTTGTGTTCTCTGTAGTCAGATGCTTATTCCAATTCTAAATACCTTTACTTCCTTTTCCTGCACTTGGTAATATCTTTTTAAAATGGTTTATTTATGTTTATTTTATGCGCATTGGTGTTTTGCCTGCATGTATGTTTGTGAGGGATCCCCTGAGATTGGAGTTACAGACAGTTGTGAGCTGCCATGTGGGCCCTAGGAATTGATCCCAGGTCCTCTGGAAGAGCAGCCAGTGCTCCTAACCATCCCTCCAGCCCTGCACTTGGTAATATCTTAAACTTGAATTTGAGGTGGCTCATATCTAATCTTAGTTGGGGAAGCAGTTACAATTTCATCTAAAGTATGGCGGTTATAGGGATTTTATAGAGGCTTTTTCTCAGGCTAAAGTTCCCACTTTTTCCTGATTTGCAAAGACTTTTATTATGAGTTAATGTTCAATTTCCCCAAGTGATTTTTTTTAAAAAAGCATTTCTTGAGGTGATCATGGAAAGTAATACTAATTTGATATAAAGGATCAGAGATAAGGCCAGTATTACTCTGCTGCCCAAACTAGGCAAAACAATGGTATGGTCTTTTCACGGGTGGTATGGTTACCCAGACCATCAGCTAGACTTCTTTAAAAGTATAAGAAGAAAATCTGTGGGCTTTTATCTCTCATGAATATGGCTATACAAGCCTTCAACAGTAGATATTTTTTAAAAGCATAAGGACCAACTTTTTATATTGAAGAGCTGATTTACCATTCAGAATCAATCAGTGTAATTAGCCTATCAAATGATTTTTAAAAAGCCTTTAAAATGATACTATTTATTTTTTTAAGAAAACAATAAAAACATTTATATAACTGGACCCTTAGTCTGTGATTGAGGTGATATAGAACCTCATTCCTAGACAGCTGATAAATTATAAAATGCATTTACTTACATTAATTAAATAATGTTTTCAGGTCACCTTTTGCATTACCAATTGTTTAGATAGGAACTAGTTATACTTTGGTGATTAAACTATTCTTGTTTTTCAATCCATTGAGAAGGCAGAAAGTAAAACTAGGCAAATAAATCATTAGCCTCTGTTGCAAAGTGTTAGCAAAGTGTTGAGGTCAGAACCCAGTAGGCTGGATAGTGACAAGAAGCCTTTCTGAATTGACGTTAATAGAGGTGTAAGTGTGTCCTGTATCTGCTGTGCTTTGCTCTGGCTTGGTTTACTTTTTTTTTTTTCTAATCACATATGGTGGGACACACCTACAATTCTAGCACTGGGGAGATCAAGGCAGGAGAATCAAGAGTTTGAGACCACCTGGTCCACAGAGTGAGACTGTCTCAATTTTGTTGTTGTTAAATACTGTGTTTTATTTCAAGAATGGGCAAGCATCTTAGAAGTCGTTAACTTTAACCAAGATTTTTGTGTTTCTTTAGCGTCCATGGTCTGTAGAGGACAGAGCATGAGTGCCTGGGCCTGCATCCTGTAGGTTACAGGCCCCGGGGCGCACCTGGTCCACCCCACCCCCTCAATATCTCCCCTGGCCTTTCTTATTTCTTTAGACTAATGGGATCACAAGAAGAGCCTGGTCTTGATTTCACTGTATTTCCATCTGGCAGTTATAGGTCTTACATGCTCTTAGTTTGAGCAAGTACTGTTTGATGCTAGTGTTACGCAGTAGTCATCATGTGTGTGCGGCGTGAACATTAGTGTTGACTGCTAGGCAACATCTAGTAGACGGGTGTCATATAGTGCATCTGTAAACAGTGACTTCCTTTTCAGTTACTATTCTGTCCACTACCTTAAAGATGTTTCATTATGTTACAGACTGGACTAAAAATAAAATCATTAAAAAAAAAAAAAAAAAAAAAAAAAAAGAATTCAAGCTCTACCTTATTTGCATATGTATATTTGAGTGGGTAAAAGTAGCTGGTGGAAAGTTGCAAATAATTGATCATTAAAAATTTAAACTTTTTGAGGAAGTATAGTTGATGATCTGGGTAGCCATATCACCTGTGAGTAGGCTTGCCATGTGGTTTATTAGTGATTTGAGTATGGTCAGTTGATCTATCTATGTAGTTATCTGTCGATCATCTACCTATCCATCCATCCATCACCTATCTCTACTTAGCTGTCTATCTAATATATATAGTGTATAAAATATATATATATATATAGTGTATATATATATAGTGTATATAAATATAGTGTGTATATATATATAGTGCATAAAAATATATATATAGTGTATATATATAGTGTATAAAATATACAGAGGAGGTGGTGTATATATTATATATGATATACAATGTATATAGAATTAATACACATATATACTACCTCATCTCTCTATATGTGAATATAAATTGTTATATATATAAATTGATATATACATCTATACATATATGTATGTGTGTGATGCTGTTTTGGTCAGGTGTTTGATCACAGCATGAGGAAGAGTAACTAAGCCGTTTCCTTCTAGGTTAGCCATCTTTTCCATGCACCGTCGTCTAATGATGCCTCCTGTCACGTAGCTTTTATACTACTTGTCATCACATCAATGGCTCTAGGGTCTGTCTAAGCTCTTCCTCTTCTACCACAGTGAAAACCTGTGGACTTAACTGCTTTGATATTCCCATCTGGGTGCTTCCAATACCTCAAACTTAATATAGCCGAGAAAGAAATGTGAATTTCCATCCTCGTGGTTCTCTAGAGCAGTTTCTTCCTCTGCCTTCCAAAGGCATTATTGCCATCTATGCTTTGCTCAAGCCAACGCTAGGGGCGCTTCTGCCCGCCGTGTCATTTTGGGGATGCTCTAGTGTGTGGCTTTGGTTCCCTCACTAGTACCTCTTGTACTGTGTGTGCTTTCTGAGACCATGGTGGTCTGACCTCTGTAATGGTTGTGGTCCTCCCAGGGCAAGCCGCCGTCCCTGACTTTGTTAGCTGCTGTGGACTTCTAACTAGTCGTGCTTGTTTTCCTTCCCTGAAACATGCTCCTTGTGTGCCATTCTCCCTGCTTTTGCTTGGCCTTGGAAAAATGCACCAACGCCTCGTAATTTTCTGCTTCAGACATGACTGGCCTTCCCTGCTTGTTTTTAGAAGACAATGCGAGCTCCTCGTGGGGACCAGATGAGATCCTGGCCATCTCTGTCCAGGCCGTGCCTCAGGGCTTGGATGCTGAGTCTCTTCCTGCTCCAGAGTCTTCACCTGCTTATCCTTTGCTCGAACCATTTTACTTGAGTTATTTTATGGCATTGTTTTTTCAAGGAGTACCAGTTTTCCTTTGGTGACATGCTACCTCACGTCTCCCTTTCCTTCCCCTCCCTTCCCTTGCCTTTCTCCTCTTGTTCTGCTTCCTTCTCCTCTACGCCTTTTCTTTCCTCCTCCCTGTTCTTTTTACGTAGGGTTTTGTGATGTAGCTTAGGCTGGATTTGAACCCTTCCTTCTTCTACGATTGTATGCATGAGCCACTGTATGCAGTTAATTTCTTCAAAAGTTTTACTGCTTTGAAGTTATCTTATTTATGTTTTTTTTTTCTCTTTGCGTTTTTGAGACAGGTTCTGTCTGTATAGTCCTAACTGTTCTGGAGCTTTTTGTGTAGATGAGGCTGGCCTCGGACTCAGATTCACCCTGTTCTGCCAAGGCATGTGCCACCACTGCTTCCGCTGCCACCACCCAGCTCTTCCTGACTATTTCAATGAACAAAATTCTGTCTTCTAAGGTGCTTTATCTTACCGATCAATTGATTGATTGATTGAGACAAGGTTTCTCTCGGTAGCCTTTGTAGACCAGGCTGGCCTTGAACTCACAAAGATCCAACTGCTTCTGCCTCCCAGAGTGCTGGGATCACAGGCATGTGTCACTGTGCCCAATTTAATTTTTTTTTTTTTTTCAATTTACAGCAATGAGAATAACATTTCATTAGTAAGGTGATATTTGTTTTTACTGGAACAGATTTTGCTTTCTTACACCTTCTTTTAGTTGCTTATCAGCCCTTGCATGTAAAGCACATAGAGCAAATCTAACTGGCCTTTGTTGACTTTACTAAAGTTGTCTTCAGCCAAGGCTCAGTAATTTCAGTCTCACCTGAACAAGAGTGTTAGTTACCTCTCTACTGCAGTGAGAAAACAGCATGACCAAGACAATTTAATGAAGAGAGAGTTTATTTTGGCTCGTGGTTACCGATGGATAAGAATCTGCGGCAGTGTGGAAATATGAGCTGCAATGCCATGCATGCCGGCTGGAGCAGAAGCTGAGAGCTCACATCTTGAGCCACAAGCACAGAGCAGAGCACAGACAAGACACTCATGGCCTGCTTCTGGTGATGCATTCCCTGGAGCAAGGCTGTACCTCCTAACTCTCCCCAAATGGCGCCACCAGCTGTGGCCCTGATGTTGAGATCTGTGAGCCCGTGGATTGTGTTGAAACCACCACACTGTATCTTCCACTGTGATGCATCTCTAAGTCCTGGGATGCCTGGCCGCTGTCTTTGCGGTCCTCCCTTTGCTGCTCAGGACTCTTCTGTCATCGGTGCTGCACCGTCTTTGCTTGGAATGGTGGGCTGTTGCTGTACTGTCCTGAATGATGCTTCTGAGGAAACCAGCATGTGTCTCCTTTTCATAATTTGTACTTAGTCCATATTGAGTCTACAGTGAAGTAACTCTCTCTCTTTTTTTTTTTTTTTTTTTTTTGAGACAGGGTTTCTCTGTGTAGCCTTGACTATCCTGGACTCACTTTGTAGACCAGGCTGGCCTCGAACTCACAGAGATCTGCCTCCCTCTGCCTCCCGAGGGCTGGGATTAAAGGCATGCGCCACCACGCCCGGCTCTCTCTTTTTACTTTAACTTCCACATCAAATATTTTCTTTTCTTTCTTTCTTTTTTTTTTTATTATTTAAGTAATTTATTCAGATTACATCTCAATTGTTATCCCCTCACTTGTATCTTCCCGTTTCCCTCTCCCTCCCTCTTTGACCCTATTTCCCTCCCGTAGGCCTGTGACAGAAGGGGACCTCCTCCTGCACCATATGATCACAGCCTATCAGGCCTTATCCTGGTAGCCTTCCTCCCTTACCTCTGAGTGCCACCTGCCTCCTCCCCAAGGGGAAGTGGTCAAATAGGAGGCACCAGAGTTCATGTCAGAGGCAGGCTCTGCTCTCCACACAACTGTAGAGAAAGCGCTGTCCATTGCCTAGACCTGGATAGGGGTTCTAGGCTTACTGCATGCATTGTCCTTGCTTGGTACATGAGCAGAACCCCTAAGTACAGATCCGCCAGCCTTGATGGTCTTCTTGTAGGTTTCTAGGACCCTCTGGATCCTTCTATTTCCCTATTCCCCCTTACCTCTCTTACCTGGAGTCCCATTAGGAAGTTCCAGCATCTATCCCAATCTTCTGCTAAGTGAAGACTTTCAGGGGATATCGCTGTTGGGCTAGTGTCCATTTATAAGTGAGTATATACCATGTGAGTCTTTCTGGGTCTGGGTTAACTCACTCAGGACGATCATTTCTAGTTCCATCCATTTGCCTGCAAATTTCAGGATTTTCTTGTTTTTAATAGCTGAATAGTATTCCATAGTGTAAATGTACCACAGTTTCTTTATCCATTCTTCGACTGAGGGACATCTAGGTTGTTTCCAGATTCTGGCTATTACAAATAAGGCTGTTGTGAATATTGTTGAGCATATGTCCTTGTTGTGTGGTGGAGCGTCTTTTGGGTATATTCCAAGGAGTGGAATAGCTGGGTCTTGAGGTAGCCTTATTCTTAGTTTTCTGAGAAAGTACCAGATTAATTTCCAAAGTCTTGTCCAAGTTTGCACTCCCATCAGCAACATTTTCCACATGTAGAAAATTGCACGTAGATCCATATTTATCACCATGCACAAAACTCAAGTCCAATTGGATTAAAGACCAGAGACACTAAATCTGTTAGAGGAAAAAGTGGGAAAGATCCTGGAACTCATTGGCACAGGACATAACTTCTGAACAGAACACCAAGAATCCAGACTCTAAGGTCAACAATTAATGGGACGTCATGAGACCGAGAAGCTTCTGTAAGGCAGGAGATACTGTCAACAGAACAAAGTGACAGCCCATGGACTGGGAAAAGATCTTCACCAACCCTACATCTGACAAAGGTTTAATATCCAAAATATATAAAGAACTCAAGAAATTAAACACCACCAAACCAAATAACCCAATTGATGAATGGGGCCCAGAACTAAACAGAATTCTCAACAGAGGAATATCGAATGACTGAGAAACACTTAAAGAAATGCTCAACATCTTGAGTCATCAGAGAAATGCAAATCAAAACGACTCTGAGATTCCATCTTACACCCATCAGAATGGCTAAGATCAAAAATTCAAGTGACAATACATGCTGGCGAGGATATGGAGAAAAAGGAACACATCAAATATTTTCAATGATTCCCTATTCTGGGGTTAAGGAAATTTGATCTTGTCTTAATTTTAGTCAGTCTGTTAACATTCATTTTGCTAGTTTCGAAGCTACAATTTCTTCTTTAACGTATTTCCCTGGCTCCATGCATAGCAGTTACTACTGGTGTACTCTTACTGGCAAGACTATGAAGCAGCTGCTAAACAGGTGCAATTGTGTCATAATTCCAGTCATTAGTGAGCCAGTGACAAGCAGGAGCAAAGCTGTCCTGAGTCCATCTTTACCCCAGAGACAGCTCTGTTGTCACATGGATGGAGGCTGCATGCTTAGAAAGCTGAGGCCTTCAGTCCCTGACCCAGCTGTCTCCTGGTCAGGGATCGGAAAAGATGGCAGAAAGCGGTTTAGGACAAAGTTTAAAAGGATGTGATTTCTCCCCAGATTTTCGCTTTTTTTTTTTTCTTTCTTTTTTTTGAGACTACATATGTCTGTATAGCCCTTACACTGTCAATCTTCTTGCCTCAGCCTCCTGAGTGCTGGGATTATAGTTGTGTGCCGCAATATCTGGATTTACATATTCTTTACAAGGTAGCAAATTTGAGACTGGACCATAGAGTACAAAGAATGTTAAGTAAAAGTTATTTTTGTAGGACCACTAAATTTGATGTGACATAATAGTGATAGTAGTGTACTTAAATAGGATCAGCACTGTGTAGATTTCTTGTATTCCATCTTCTTTTAAGACCATGCTAAGACATCACATTTTTTATGAGGCAATAAAGGTAAAAGACTGGCTCTATACTATTTAACTAATTGTAGTTGACCTGTTAAAAAATCTATCTTTTGAAATTTTTCATCTTTTATTTTAAATATACCTTTGGTGTTTGTTTTATATAGAAACAGGACATTTTCTTTTCATTTTTTAAAATTAATTTATTTAGATTACATCTCAATTGTTGTCCCCTCACTTGTATCCTCCCATTCCTCCCTCCCTCCCTCTTTCACCCTATTCCCTTTCCCAACGTCTGTGACAGAAGGTTATCTCCTCCCCCACAATATTGTCACAGCCTATCAAGTCTCATCCTGGTAGCCTGCTTATCCTTTCTCTGAGTGCCTCCAGGCCTCCCCATCAAGGGGAGGTGGTCAAATATGGACCACCAGAGTTCATGTCTGAGTCAGTCCCCGCTCTCCACTCAACTGTCGAGAATGTCCTGACCACTGGCTAGATCTGAATATGGGTTCAATGTTTACTTCATGTATTGTCCTTGGTTGGTGCAGTAGTTTGAGCAGACCCCCCAGGTCCAGATCCACCCATCATGATAATCTTCTTGTGGGTTTCTATTTCCCCATTCTCCCATATTTCCCTCATCTAGAGTCCCAATAGGAAGTCCCTGCATCTCTCCTGATCTCCTGGTAAGTGAGGACTTTTATGGGACATCCCTTTTGGGCTGGCTAGTGTCCAATTATAAGTGAGTATATACCATGTGAGTCTTTCTGTCTCTGGGTTAACTCACTCAGGATGGTCATTTCTAGTTCCATCCATTTGCCCATAAATTTCAGGATTTCCTAGTTTTTAATAGCTGAGTAATATTCCATAGTGTAAATGTACCCCAGTTTCTTTATCCATTCTTTGACTGAGGGGCATTTAGGTTGTTTCCAGGTTCTGGCAATTACAAATGTTGTGAATATTGTTGAGCATATGTCCTTGTTGTGTGGTGGAGCATTTTCTGGGCTATTCCAAGGAGTGGAATAGCAGGGAATTGAGGAAGCCCTATTCCTAGTTTTCTGAGAAAGTACCAGATTGATTTCCAAAGTGGTTGTACAAGTTTGCACTCCCACCAGCGATGAAGGAGTGTTCCCCTTTCTCCACATCCTTGCCAGCATGTGGTGTCACTTGAATTTTTGATCTTAGCCATTCTGATGGGTGTAAGATGGGATCTCAGAGTTGTTTTGATTTGCATTTCTCTGATGACTAAGGATGTTGAACATTTCTTTAAGCGAGAAACAGGATGATTACTTTTTTGTTTTTTGAGACAGAGTCTCACTGTGTATCCGTGGCTGTCCTCGAACTCACTACACAGAACATCTTGTCCTTGATCTCATAGAGATCCTCCTGCCTCGGCCTCCCAAGTGCTGAGATTAATGGTGTGTGCCCCATGCCCAGCTGTAGTTGCTTCTAAACTGTTTATTCCTTGTATTATGTGATGGCTTCCAGTGAGTGACTCATGGCAACCTGGACCAGAGACTGTAACTAATACACTTCATAGATATTGATTGAGATGAATTTTTTATGGTATATTATTTAGTGATAGGATTAAAGAGTTAAGATAAATTGTGACTCTTGTTAAGCTTTAATTATTTTTATGATTTAATATAATGTGCTATTTAATTAATTGTGTTCTTAGCTTGGTTTTAATCAGTCTCATTAAGTTGCTGCCTTTAGATCTTGCTTGGTGTATCTTTTTGTTGCCTTTGTGACATAAAGTACTTTTATACCAAAGTCTCTTTGCTGTAACTTAGAAGTTTTTTCCAGGTTGCTTTTTTTTTTTTTTTTTTTTTTTTTGCTACAGTGTTTCTTTATTTTGTAGAAACACATGGAATTTCTGGGTCATAGTGCCATTTTGTGTGACTTTATAATAGCATGGTTTTATGAATATCAAAATTAACAAATATAAGTCCTCTGATCAGCTCTTACAATTAGAGATGTTACTAGTTGGGGTACAGCCTGCTGTTTCCAGATCCTAGGCGACTTATCCAAAGCACTGGAATAAGTGCACGAGGATTTGCAAGATAGCAGGAATATTTTTATTTAAAGTGAAATGTTGGAATAGATCAGGTAGACTGTTTAGGGTGACAGCGAGCCACGTGATTGAAGCCCTTCAAGGACCCCAGTTGTTGTTTGTGACTTCCTTTTATAAGTTTAAGAGGAGGCCAAGTTTGGTTACTAGGGACGTAGTTTGAGCGGTTCTCTATTTTGATTGACAGATGCTAGTTACATGGTTATTTCTGTTCTATACACATCCCTTCCTATAATCCATCTGATTTTAACCATATCTATGCACAGACATATAATAAATAGGGGATTCTCCTGAAAAGCTCACTTTAAGTATACAGTTTGCTTTACTGCACATGTCCCCCAAACCAGTTGAGACTGGATTGGCCTTTCCATTCTTTGGAATGGGCTGCGCTAACAGGTTGTTAGATGCGTTGTTCAGAGAAAGGGGCGTGTGCATAGTACCTGTAGGTAAGGGTCTCAGACTGCCAAGTTGTCGTCAGAAGAGAGGCGCGTGGAAAGCCCACATCAAGTAGAGCCCCAGGTTTGCTAGACTCCCTGTGCTTGCCTGCCTCAGAGATGCCAGTTCTATCATGGTTAAATGCAGAGTGTATTTAATGACAAGGAGCTAAATGTCCCAATCTTCTTTAACTGGCAGAAAAGGGAGTATACATTGTCTATGATGAACATAACAGGCTTAAGTAACAGCAACATCATAAGCTTAAGTAACGTGGACAGACAGATGGCGAGGCTGTCTATTAAAGTGTATTCATTTCAGTTTAATCAATATAACTTAAGTATCTGTAGTTTGGCCAGGTATCATCCTTAACAATGGGGAAAACTTAAGGAAGAATTCCTTCTCTGAACACCAAGCTGTTTTTTAAAAAAATCCTTTTTTGGTTTCTAGATATGATTGAATATTGACTGGCCTAGAACAGTAAATTTGGAGGAAATGAAGAAGGGAAAGGGAAAGATTTTCAAATACGCTCGTGAGCTTTACTAATCCCTGGTTAGTAGTAGTATGGAGAAGGGTGCACACAGCGCAGGGGCCCTTGCCTCCTGTAGTTCTAGCCCAGGCAGCTTAGTGGAGAAGTGAATGCAGTACATGTCGTATACTTTTCCCATTCTTATCTGCCTGCCTCTCTCTCTCTCTCTCTCTCTCTCTTTCTCTCTCTCTCTCTTCCTCTCTCCCTTTCTCTTTCTTTCTCTCTCTGTCCATCCATCTATCTGTTTTATATGTTGCTCTGCATGTGTGTCTGTGCACTTTGTTACTTTTTGCTTATTGGCAAAATGCTTAGCCATCTGTCTTTAAACTCCAGATGCTATTTTTTTGGTTATCAGGAGGATAAACTGTTGGTGTACTAAAGGCTGGAAATAAGTTCTTAAGGTGACTTGTATAGACTTGGTGAAGTCCTGGCTTAACATATTTAGTACCAAAGCATTACGTTTTGAAAACAGATTTTTTTTCGTATGTTACGAGTTTTAGCTGTTAGTTATGTGATAGAAGTTGCTACCCTAGTCCTACCCTAGCCATTGTACACTTGCTTTGTTGTGTCCTCTCACGTCCCGGAGTATGGTATATAATACAGCCAGGAGTACATGGATGTATGAGGTGGAGTGTGTGTTGATAGTGTTCCTTTCTGTACTCTTACTGAACACTAGTGGCCTTTGAGCACATCCTGTCTTATATCTTAGATATGTGGCACACGCACTTGTCGACCATTCCCACTCACAGGCTGCGGAGTTTCCCTTACCAGTTAACATTTTACCGCTTTTTCTTTTACTAGTTTCTCAAACAATTAGGCCTGCACCCCAACTGGCAGTTTGTTGACGTGTATGGCATGGAGCCTGAGCTTCTGAGCATGGTGCCGAGACCAGTGTGCGCAGTGCTACTCCTCTTCCCCATCACAGAAAAGGTAATTAACTGGGAGGCAAGGAGGCCGGCTCTGGTAACTGCGGGTCCTTATGTTGAATAAAAGCAAATAATGCAGCTGTTACATGTAATCAGCGAACGAAGGAGTAAGGAACTAAAAGATTTAGATTATAGCTTGATAATAAAGCGCTCTCTCTCTCTCTCTCTCTCTCTCAGTCTTTATCTTCAGCTTTCTTCTCTTAAAAGATAATGGTTAGCTTTGCCTCAGCTTTGTTTTCCTATAACATTTAGTTACATTTTCAGAAATAGTTTTTGAAATTTTAAGTAGAATAACCTTAAATACTTGTTGTAAAACATGAGTAAAGAATATACAGGCTTTGAACCTATAAAGCATATAAACTGTTTTGATTGTGTTTATAAGGACGGAGCTCCTTTGTTTATTCTAAGGAGGTAGGGGAAACTGACAGAATGGATCCTGTTATTCCCACTACAAACTTGGTTGGGGACATTGCTGAGCTTAGATGTAGTTTAACTGACAGAATGCACTGGGCGTGGTAAGTAGTGAATCTTGGGTCTGTTTAAAAATCCAGGTCTGCATTGCAGCGCATGGAATGGAGTTGGAACGTTAAGTGCATTTTAAAGCGTCCTTATAGGCTTTCCTCTGACTTTATTTTTAAATTAGAACAGTAGGGTGAACTCAGCCCTTGTGTAAATGGAGCCTGGCACACTGTGCTGTGGCCGTGTGGGAGGAGTGAGATGACAGGAGCAGGCTCAGTCATGCTGCTCTGAGGACCTACACTGCCTAGGTGTAGCAAAGCCTGCTGAGCACTAGGATTCCCGAGGCACCTCTTAGTGGCCCAAACCAATTAGTCGCCCTTGGGAATAATTAACATAGGAAGTTTTCTGTCTCCTCCATGAGGGCTCTACAAAGCAAATTATTTAGTCAACCATTTTCTTCATATTTGTTGTTATATTTGTTAGATATTTGTAGATATTTAGTCTCCCCTCCTTCTCCCCCTCCCCCTCCCTCTCCCCTCCTCTTCTCTTTCTGAAACAGAGTCTCAGTGTGTAGTTCTGGTTGTCTTAGAATTCACTGCCTTAAACTCACAGACATTCCCTGCCTCTGCCTCCAGAATGGTGGGATTAAAGTCTATACTACATACCTGGGCTCCTAGGAGCTTCTGTTTTGTTTTGTTTTGTTTTTTGAGACAGGGTTTCTCTGTATAGTTACAGCTGTCCTGGAGCTCACTCTGTAGACTATTTAGTATTAGATCAAACCAATTTAGTGATGGGGATTTGCTTAATCTGAAATTTGTAGGAGAGTTAAGACAAAAACTTAGTTTATTCTCTTAGTCCAATGCTATTTTCACCTCTTTTGATGACTAAATAATCCAGTAGGGATCTGTCTTCAGACTTGCAAAGGTAATGAGCCATTAAAAACAAAAATTCAAAGAGAAAAAAGTTATTATTTATAGCTTGGGCTTCTTAAATTTTATATTTTAGGGTTTTTGTTGTTGTTTCCAAATAGGATTCTAGTATGCACAAAATAGACCTCTGTTTTGTAATCCTGCCTTGGCCTCTTGATGCTAGAATTGTATGTGGCATTGTTTAGTGTCTTCATATAGTGTAATCATGTGTGACTCATGTGTTAGCATGCCTGACATAGTTGAGCTTTCTTTGGTGACACAGTATGAGCTCAGAATGCACTGACATCATGTGGCCCCAAATTTTTGAGGTGGAAATTTCTAAAGCTAGTGATTTTCTTGATCTACTTTTTTTAGGCAAAAAATAAATGTATATATAAATATAAATAAATAAATATTATTAATGTATATATTATGTACATGCATATATATTATATATATGTATGTGTAATATATATTATAATATATACTATAGGTATATTATACATGGTTTATATTATTATGTATAAAAATAAATTGGATATATTATCTTCCTTTAGTGAGTCATCAGCATTTAAAAAGCATATAAGCCTAATCAAAACCAATGATTCATTGTTATCAAGAGCACAATTTTAGTTGCCCACATTACAAAACAAAGGGGGAAACTGGAAAAAAATAAACAAGCCCAGCAAACAACAACCTCTTCCACACAGGATTTAAGGGTATTTATATTTATAAAAGTAGGTAATTTATATTAACATATGTGTATACTTATACAAATGGTATTTACCACTTTTTGGCCATATTCAGTGCAAAAGTGACATATTACAAACATTTAGAGCTCATCTAGTACATACTATGTTTGGAAATACAAAGTTTTGCAGTCTCGTCACTCTTAATTTAGAAGTTTAATACTGTGTTGAAAATACTCATGGATACTAACACCACAGGGACTGTTGTGGGTTTCTATCTTTATAGAAAGTCAGGAGTGGTGCTTCTCTGTGATTTTTTTTTTTTTTTTTTAAGATTTATTTATTTATTATGTATACAAATCTTGTTATAGATGGTTGTGAGCCAACATGTGGTTGCTGGGAATTGGACTCATGACCTTTGTAAGAGCAGTCAATGCTCTTAACCTCTGAGCCATCTCTCCAGCCCTTCTCTGTGATTTTATGCACTTGGCCACATAGTGCTTTCCCTCTTTGCTTGGTAGTTGGTTGTCTGGCTTTTCCTGCCCTCAATATTGAATCTTTAGAAATTATCAGGTCTTATTTTGCTTTTTCAGCAGTAACATTAACAACAAACTAAATGGAAGAACTACATAAACACTTTAATGTTGAGGTCTTGATATACTGAACCTTTTAAAAAAAGATTTATCATTTATTTATTTATAATGTATACAGTGTTCTGCTTGCATGTTTTCCTGTACATGAAGAGGCCACCAGATCTCATTATAGATGGTTGTGAACCACCATGTGGGTGCTGGGAATTGAACTCAGGACCTCTGGAAGAGCAGCCAGAGCTCTTTACCTCCAAGCCATCTCTCCAGCCCTGAACCTTTTTTTTTAATCAGTCAGTTTAAGTGAATGAAGAAATATTAGCACATTATGGAAATGCTGCTTAAAGTTTTTATTTAAAAGTACATTCATAAAATTACTTTTCAGCACAGATTTGTTTTTGGAAGTACTTATTTATTTTTTAGATTTATTTTTATTTTGTGTGTATACTGTGTGTATACATGCATGTGCTGTGCTCAAGAAAGGCAGTAGAGGGCATTCAGACCTCTGCAGCTGGAGTAACAGCCACCTGTGAGCTACCATGTGGGCCCTGAAGTGCTGTTAACTCCAGGCCCTAAAGCAGCTTTTAAACTCTGGGCTTTCTGTAGGTGTCATTTGTGCCCTTTATTATGGGGATCAGAAAGTTTTTCTGTAAAGGACCAAATGGTAAACATATTTGGCTTTACTGTAGCCATCAAAGTCACTATTTAACTTTTTAACCATCTACAAATAGCGATGTCAGCACATTAGTGCAATTTACTTAATGAAAACAGGGCTGGGCAGGTGTAGCTGTGGTCTGCAGACTGCTCACCTCTACTCACTTAGACTCTCAAATTGTACAACTCAGTTAACAGAAACAATCTTTCTACTTTCCTTTCTCCTTCTTCCTCAGTTTGTAACATAAAAAATATATAGATATACTTAGTTTATCTTTGGTTGTAGTCAATGTGTGTGTGTGTGTGTGTGTGTGTGTATGCGCGCGCGCGTGTGCACTCCTAGGGAATGAGCCTATGGCTTCGTACATGCTGTGCCAACACTACTACAGAATTATACTTCATACTCCATCCCTGCTTGCACATATAAAGATTATATTTTAGACAAAGCTATTGCAAGGGTAATTGTTAGATGTCACAAACATTGAAAGTGTTCATACAAGCCAGGCGCGGTGGCACACGCCTGTAATCCCAGCACTTGGGGAGTCAGAGGCAGATGGCTGTCTGTGAGTTCAACGCCAGCCTGGTCTACAAAGTAAGTCCAGGACAATCAAGGCTACACAGAGAAACCTGGTCCTGAAAAACCGAAGCACAGGGTTAGGGGAGTATTAATGCAGATCGCTGTATGTCACCTAGTGTGGTTGTGCCAGTGACTGCTTTCAAGAATGGCAGATGAAGCTCAGGGCAATGGAGTATGCCTACCATCCATGCTACTTGAAAGGTTGAGGCAGGAGAATCATTTGAGCTCAGGAGTTCCAAACCAGCCTGAGCAATATAGCCCTTCAAAAGTAAGCAATAAATAAATAGTAAAATAACGTAAAATAAATAGTGCAAAAATGTCCTTCTTCTCATACCTTTAGCAGCAGTCACTACTCTTTTCAGTCTGGTAGATGATAGTGTTATGATTTTAATTTAACTCTTTTCTCATCGTTTCATACTCTTTCCTTTACAAACTTGAGTGTCTTTTTTAGTATGTGGTTTTTACACGTGAACTATTGACTTCCTCCCCCAATAGTATGAAGTGTTCAGAACAGAAGAGGAAGAAAAAATAAAATCTCAAGGACAAGATGTTACATCGTCAGTATATTTTATGAAGCAAACCATCAGCAATGCCTGTGGAACGATTGGCCTAATCCACGCCATTGCGAACAACAAAGACAAGATGCACTTTGGTAAATAAATCCTTCTCTGTTCCGGTTTTTCCCTTCAAATGTGTTAACCTCATTGAACAGTAGGAGGCGCTCTAACTCTCTCAAACTGTAAAGTAGTGGTTATGGGAAAGTATCTACTGAGGGATAGTAATCCTTACCATTTCTGTATTGTTGATGAACAGGCTCAGCAAAAGAACATTTGACTTAATTAGTTATCTCACGAGGATTAGATTCTTACCAGTTAAAGGATTTTTTTTTAATATAAAAAATATAGTACTGCTTTTACTGTTTGTTTCTTTGTTTGTTTGTTTTCTGTAATTAAACTTCAATTTTTAATCATTTTTTACCTTCTCAGAATCTGGATCAACATTGAAAAAATTCCTGGAAGAGTCTGTGTCAATGAGCCCTGAAGAAAGAGCCAAATACCTGGAGAACTATGATGTCAGTACCCGCTTTCTGTCTTGACTCATCCGTGAGCAGTTTATGGGAGTGTAGGTTCTGTTCATCGGTTTGGGAAAACATCATTTGTCATATCCATAAGAAAGGGCTTTTGTTCTGTTTCAGATAACTGTACCTGAAATATCTATAGTGTTGCTCAGTGGACAATTCTGGGTCCAGGGCCGAATGAACAAATGAATATAGTTTGCAAATTAATATCCAGATCCTCTAATCCAGTTTGAAATGGTTGTTTTAAACATTTATTTTTTTTGAAAATCATTTTTGCTTTGAAGGCCTTTTGCCTTTTAATAACACAATATATGATAAGTTCTTTGCAATTAGAAGCAATATGATGTACATTTATTATACTGTTTAGTGTTCTAAAATATTTTAGTTGCTTTTAAGTTTAAAGAAATCTGGAAAATTTATACGACATCCTTATTTTGTATAAGAGTAAAATACACAACATGGCAGGTGCCAGAAATTCTACCAGTGAAAAGTAGCTATCATTGATATTTATATAGGGAACATGTATGTATATACACAAGATTTTTTACAATTGGATCACACTGTAATACTTTTTTATAACTTGCTTTTTTCACTTATCACAAACGTATTAACACCAGTAAGTATATATTTAACATTATTATTCTAATGGCTGAGTAGCTTTCCATTGTATAGTATGTTTAACCACTAAAATGCTGTTTGAAATCTTAAGAGTTTTCCCTCTTTTTCATTACTTAAAATTAGTGCAATTGTATAGTACTGTGTCTGAGATTTTAGAACCATTCTTAATATTATATAATCACGTCCATTAAATATATCAACATATTAACTCCTAGAAGAGAGATTGCTGATCAGTTTGCATGTCTCTAAGGCTTTAATACTTACCACCCAGTTGCTTTACGTAACAATTATACTTTTACCCCTGGTTTTCTATTGTGCCTATTTCTCTGCATTTTTGATAATAGTGGGTATGATTGGAGCATTTTTAAGTTTAGCTAACTGAATTCTCTAGCTTCTCTGAATGCATGCCTTTCGCACCACGTTTTTCAACTGCCGACTGAAATGCATGAGTAAGCATAAATTTCCCACAGCTGCAGGAGCATGCACCTTGGAGAGAGACAGACGGCTCAGCTGCTTCAGTCTCTCTCCGTCAGAAGCTCACTTTATTCCAGTCTCAAGTGAATAAAGTGTTAAGTGTTGCCTCTAGCGATTAAGGAAGTTAAATGACCCTCTACTCACACCACCGTGCAATTAGAAACAGTGAGCTAGTCAGTTTCCTGATGCTTAAGAGATCTGTAGGTAGAAAGGACAGCAGTTGATTGCTCCCTAGATGCAATTCTGAAAGGTTTAGTGCTAAGCTGCGCCTAAAGTTCTTCCAGTTTCCCACATTATTACAGGACTTTAGTGGTCAGAACTGAGCTTTGTGACTGTTTTCATTTACAAGTTTGGATATGGTGGTTTATTTTTTTGTAAATGGTTTATATTCTTATTACAGGCTATTCGGGTTACTCATGAAACCAGTGCACATGAAGGTCAGACTGAGGTATTTCACCTTTCTTTTCAAAAATGTTGCTGTGTGTAAATTTGACCTTCTATATTGTAGGGCTTGTGACTTTGGAAGACACTTGACTGTTTGGGTTTTTTGTTTTTCTTAAAATTTGCCTACACAACATCAGCAGCCATAGAGTGAGAGCGTTTGCCCAGGCTGCCAGGTGCTGTGTTAGTGTCTGGGTTACCTTGCTGGTCCTTTCCCAGGCTGCAGACGGTGTGCTCTTTACTTAACAGGCGGCCTGCTTCTCCCCTCTCAGACTCCTATGAGTTCTATATACATCCATGTGGTTAGCCTGCATGATCCTTGGGCGTCACTGTCATGCCTAGCTTCCAGGAAGAAAACGTGTTGCTCAGTGACTCTGTTTTTGACCACCATGATCTTTGCCAACTCCATGCTGGTAGTAAGTCGGCCTGGTCACTCTCTGCTTTTTCTGTTGCCTCATTTTACTCTACTGACATCTCCCATCCATCTCTTCTCCCACTGTCCCTTCCCGCATCCATCCCTCCTCCCATCCATCCCTTCTCCCACCCATCCCTTCCCCATCCAGTCCTTCTCCTATCCATCCCTTCTCCCATCCATCCCTTCCCCCATCCATCCCTTCTCCCATCCATCCCTTCTCCCATCCATCCCTTCTCCCATCCATCCCTTCTCCCATCCATCCCTTCCCCCATCCATCCCTTCTCCCACCCATCCCTTCTCCCACCCATCCCTTCCCCCATCCATCCCTTCCCCCATCCATCCCTTCCCCCATCCATCCCTTCTTTTATCCATCCCTTCTCCCATCCATCCCTTCTCCCATCCATCCCTTCTCCCATCCATCCCTTCTCCCATCCATCCCTTCTCCCATCCATCCCTTCTCCATCCATCCCTTCTCTCATCCATCTCTTCTCTCATCCACTCCTTCTCCCATCCATTCCTTCTCCCACCCATCCCTTCTCCCATCCATCCCTTCGCCCACCTATCCCTTCTCCCATCCATCCCTTCTCCATCCATCCCTTCTCTAATCCATCCCTTCTTTTATCCATTTCTTCTTTTATCCATCCCTTCTTTCATCCATCCCTTCTTCCATCCATCCCTTCCCCCATCCATGCCTTCTCTCATCCACTCCTTCTCCCATCCATTTCTTCTCCCACCCATCCCTTCTCCCATCCATCCCTTCTCCCACCCATCCCTTCTCCCATCCATCCCTTCTCATCCATCCCTTCTCCCACCCATCCCTTCTCCCACCCATCCCTTCTCCCATCCATCCCTTCTCCATCCATCCCTTCTCTCATCCATCCCTTCTCTTATCCACTCCTTCTCCCATCCATCTCTTCTTTCATCCACTCCTTCTCCCATCCATCCCTTCTCCCATCCACTCCTTCTCCCATCCATCCCTTCCCCCATCCACTCCTTCTCCCCATCCATCCCTTCTCCCATCCATCCCTTCCCCCATCCATCCCTTCTCTTATCCACTCCTTCTCCCATCCATTTCTTCTCCCACCCATCCCTTCTCCCATCCATCCCTTCTCCCATCCATCCCTTCTCCCATCCATCCCTTCTCTCATCCATCCCTTCTCCCATCCATCCCTTCTCCCACCCATCCCTTCTCCCATCCATCCCTTCCCCCATCCATCCCTTCTCTCATCCATTCCTTCTCCCATCCATCCCTTCTCCCATCCATCCCTTCTCCCACCCATCCCTTCTCCCACCCATCCCTTCTCCCATCCATCCCTTCTCCCACCCATCCCTTCTCCCATCCATCCCTTCTCTCATCCATCCCTTCTCCCATCCATCCCTTTTCCATCCATCCCTTCTCTTCCATCCCTTCTCCTATCCATCCCTTCTCCCATCTATCCCTTCCCCCATCCATCCTTTCTCCCATCCATCCCTTCTCCCATCCATGCCTTCTCTCTGCTTGTCTCAAGCCCTTACTGTTGTGGGAACTTTTTCAGAGCATATTCGGTTAGAGTGAATAGAATTTAATTAAAGCTACTGGTATTTACAGAACCAGGAAATTGTACATTTCCTTCATATGTGACTTGAGATCACATCACCACTTTCGGGGGGTGGGGATTACTTTGGAAGAAGAAGAAGAAGAAGAAGAAGGGAACAAATGGCAGGGAGAAGGTGGGGACAAAAGAGGACATTGTAGGAGAGTATGACTTAAAAACTACATTATATGAAGTGCTCTTATGAAGATATCATAATGAAACTTGTTTTATGCAATTAATGTATACTAATAAACAGGAAAAGTCACATTTTCACATACAAGATGATATTGCCTGTTGGCTTTAAAATACATGGAAAATTTTTATAATTGAAAATTAATTATAGATTAGTCTGAAACTGCTTTTAAGACTAACATACTTTGATGCTATGATAGAGCTATAATTATTCTTCTTTCCAACGGTATGGCTGTGGGTGTTTGACTAATTGGAACACTAAATGTCTTTGTAATTATCTCTTCTAAGCTGCTCTCGGGTTCTCCATTCAGCGTTGTGGTCTGTTTGTACTCAGTTTACAGTAGATGCATATGGTGGGCAGTTTGGAAGTTAGCGCGGTGTTCCAGTTGTTTGCATTGCTTGTTGTGAGCTGAGGAAGCTTGAGGTGCAGGGTTGCTGTAGTAGACTAGTAGTAAGGACCAATAGAAGGTTATTTTTAAGATGCCGCTTACTTCCAACGAAGCATTTCCTACACAGTCACTTCTAAGAATATTTGTCTTTGTGGGGCCTTCTTCTGCGACCTCTCTGGAGTTTGATCTAAGAAATGGCTTTATCTGAATGATAGTCATATCTTTTTGTCCAGACTGAAACTTGTTCATCCTTTGTGACCCTGAATTCCAGGAAGCCATCACAGGAATGCCATTCTGAAATGCCTGCATGGTGACCTTTTAGAGTGCCCTTGCCCGTGTTGGAGGCTGTTATCTGTGCCTTCTTTTCTATCCCTTCATTGCCCTACTGTTTTAACACCATTATCTTTTCTGAAATGTAGTACAGTTGGTGGCTCAAGCTTTTGTTTTCCTAGTGCAGCGAGGGCTCCAAGTGGAGTGGAAGGAACAAAGCGTGGGAGAAGGCTCTTTCAAGTCTTCCTCTCAGAAGAGTCAATCTCGCCAGCTGCTTTATGCTATCTCACAGTTGACAGTCACAGTCAGAGCTCTAGCACTTACATGCACTATAGCTCTGAGACATGCTGGGCTGAGAAAGTAGCTTGAGGGCCTTACGTCACTCCTCTGCGTCAGTTTCAGCCTAGCCTGCCTGCCTGCAAGCTTCTCGTCCTGGCTGCTTTGGCTAGTTCTCTGAAAACATTTCTCTTTACCCATCTCTTGTTGTATGGCTACTCCTTCCTAGACTTCCGCTTTCACCCGGGAAGCCTCAGCACCTGCATTTCTGACTCCTTCTTAGCCTTTAGAATCGGCTTCAGTGTGACCCTCTATGTAAAGCGCTTTATAACCTCATCTAGTTTATCTGTTCCATGCACTTTTTCATGTGACTTCAATGTTTTGAACTTATTTATTTTCACATTCTTTTTTAGCTATTTAAAATGTATATATTTCAGGCCAAATGTGGTAGTATAAGCTTAATATTTTAGCACTTACACGGCTGAGGTAGGAGCAGCAGTTTGAAGTAACCTAGTCTATACGGTGAGTTCCAGGCTCACAGACAAACAGGGATGTACATTCTCCTACGTTTTAACAATTCTAGACTCAGGATCTGTTTGAACTGTCTCATAATTTACTTGCTGTTGTTTCTATCTTTGTAGCATATACAATACCTCCTGTAAATAGATAGCAACTTAGCTTATGATGTGGGGACTCTTATTCTTGTTGTGGCTCTTAGACCTTGGATTAATGTCTGCTTATTTGCACATTTCAAATTATTTATACCTGTTCTTTATACATAGGCTCACTAAGTAGTTACTATTCCAAGTATTAGGTTATAAATGTCTTCAGTGGTATGAAAACTTAAAAAAAACAAAAAAGTCTTACAGGCTAGGGATATGGCTCAGATGTTAAGAGCACTTAATGCTGTTCTGGAGCAGTGCTCCCGGAGCTGAACCTAGGCTCAGCGCGAAGCACCTGCATTGCTTCGCTCACAGCTGATGCCCTCTTCTGCTCTCCATGGGTGGTTCAAATATACAGTCAGGCACACACATTTGGTCTCTGCTCTTAGGGAGGCAGGAGCAGGAGAAGCTCCGAGGAGTCTACCTCAGCCTGGGCTTTGTAGCCAGCTTCAGACCAGCTACAGGGAAACAGGGAAACACTGTCCTTAAAGAAAAAACCAAAAGACAGCATCTTAGGGTTTTTGGAGTTCTGCGGTAAATATCTTAACCAGAGCACAGTTCACCCTTTTGTATGAGGTCAGTTCCTTGTTTTGTGGGGTTGGTTTGCACATTATAGGATGATCTTACTTTGAGCCCCTACTAATTATTTGTTAATGACTTCTTGTCACTGAAGGAAAAAAGGCCCACACTGTATTATTTTTAAATCCATTTCACAACCAGCTTTAACCTCTACCAGGGACAATTTTTTCTCTTCATCTTATTTCAGAATAATTTGCCACCTGTAGGTTTAGACGTTGTATGTATTATCTCTGTTTCTGTTTATAGGCTATCAAACTGTTTTTGTTAGTTCCTAAAAAAAAGACCTAGGTCTTTCCTACCCAAATTAGTTTGCTTGGTCTGCCACAAAAGTAAAATTGAGGGGCTTAAACAGCTGAAAATTTTCCTCAGTTTTGAATGCTAGAACTCTGAGATAAAGGTACAGTCAGGCATCTCTCCTCAGCTTGCTGGGTAGCTTTTGTGTGCATTTTGGAAATGGGAGGAGGTGTAGGGAGTGACTGGGGGGTGCGGGGGAAGGGAAGCCAAAGAGAATGACAATGAATATAAATGTCTTTTTCCTTATAAGGACTCTGGCTATACTATCCTATTAACTGTCTTGTTTTAGTTTATTCTTGTTGCTATGATAAAGACACTGTGATTAAAACCAACTCAGGAGGAAAGGGTTTCTAATTACCTTACAGCTTAAAGTCAGTCCTACAGAGAAGTCAGAGCAGGAAGTAAGGCAGGAATCTGGAGGCAGGGACTAAAGCAGAGACCATGGATACTTCTTTACTAGTTTGCTCCCCCCAACCCCCACCCCCATCCCCAATAGCTTGTTTAGACTGCTTTCTTGTACCCCAGGACCACCTTCCCAGTGATAGCGTGGTAGACTGGGCCTCCCACATTAATCATTCCTTAAGGTTGTGCTGTACAGGCTTGATTGACTACAAGCCCAGCAGGGAGAGCTACTTTCTCAGTTGACGTTCCTGTTTCCAGATGATTCTAGCTTGTGGCAAGTTGACCAAAACAAACAACCACTAACCAGAACACTATCAAACAATAGAGATTTGGTGATAGAACTTGAGGTTTAGTATGATGTTCAGCCTAATACAATATTTGGATTTTGTCATAATGCAGTAAGCACAGGAGCCTTCTGGTATACCTCTTCCTGTTGCAGAGGTAGTGTGGCCCCTTCCTCATCTTCCAGATCTCATCTTAAATGTGATTCTTCAGGGAGGCCTTCTGTTATCATCTACCTGTCTTATTTTCTTTCGTAAATGCCATTTTCTTCCTAGTCTTTTAAAGATAGTCTGTAGCAAGTTTTTCTTCCTTTTGTTTATTTCTGCATTCTGCTTATGTACTAAATCTGAGAGCATGCACTTGTCCTGCATTTCTAGTGTAGGACTGGCCACAGCAGGCTTCGGTAAGAAGTAACATGGTATAAAGGTCAGAATGTAGGGTGTAGGTTTTCATACTGACTCATCTGCTTATTTTCCTTGTGTAAACTAAAGCTAATACTGCCTACCTCACAAGATTACTGTGAAGATTACTGAGAAAAATCTCAAAAGATGTTTAGAATAGTGCCTGGCATTTAATAGGCAGTCAGTAAATATGAACCGTTACTAGGCACTTAGAAAAATTAATCTGAATGACAATAAGGTATCAGTGATGCTGTGTCTAATGCTTATCAAATTGGGTTTATGAATTGAATTCAGATCATGAAATTGTATTTACTTTGTAGTGGAATATAGTGTTTTTGATCTACGAAAGGCACTGAGCTTATGTATAGAAGTATAGAGATCATGTTCAATATCTTTAGTCTTCTGTCTTTGTGAGCTTTCAGGGGTGAATAATGGGGAGGCAAAAGTAAACTCCAGGGCACATAGTGTTAAAAGGGGTGGCCAAGGGAGAGGAGCCAGTCATTACTAGTGTACGTGGAAGTTAATCACAGACAGCGATGGCATCATTTGTACACTCACAACATTCTGATGGGAATGGAGGGGCAGGGGATATTATTGTTTTTTGAGATTTGCAAACTAAATAAGAAATCCATTAAGTTGAACTGCCTGTATTCAGTGATCTATTCAGGGGAGTGTCTGTAGTCTGTTGTCACAGTGGAATTTTTACATAGATGTTGTTCACTCTCTCACTAGTAGTGTCTGTCAGACATTACCTAGTTCAGAAATGTGGACAGTCAGCCTACTTGACGTAGTTTACTCACTGAAAGATACTGCCTTTGTTTTTAAAACTTAAAAAGAAAAAGCAGGAGAATGGAATACGAGTGTTACATTAAAAATGTACCAGTTCGGCCTAAGATTGCTAATAAAAGACATAGAGTCTGAAGCGTACTTCAAGGGTGCCAGCACAACGCTGGGCAGAATCTAAATAATAGAAATCTTCTCCTAAACTATGGTAAACAAACTACTCTAAACTGATATATAATACATATACCCCAAGCATTTGCCACTAAGATGTTCCTCCGGCCAGTCTCCCCTTCCAACTGCCAATCCTCCTCCCTCTCCTCCAAGAAGTCCCGCCTTCCACTTCCTGTCCTTCTGCCCAGCTGATTGGCTAAACACTGCTTTATTGACAGTTGTTACATCCACTCAGCAATCCTCCACATATGCGTCATTAAGTGTTGAGTGGAGGAGTGTTTTTATCCTTTGCATTTTTTCACTTGCTACCTCATCTCATTCATGTTCTATTCTAGACAGTAAGAATACAAGTATTGTTGATTTCCCTTCATGTTCTTCATCAGGATGTAAACAAATTAACTAATAAATGAAAAAACCCAAGGGTACAGAAGTGATTGAGAGTGTGTGCTGTTGCCTCCTATAGGAGCTTTAGGAATTACAGGTATTGTCTCCCTTTACAGATGAAGCAGCTGCCGCACAGTGAGGCTCAGCTACTGTCCCCAAGGCTTAGCCAGAACTTGAACTCGGGCAGTCTCCCTGCGTGTTCCACCTCTAGTCCTGCCAGCCAAGGGCTGGGATCACAGGTGTGTGCCCCCATGCCAGGCCACACGACCCCATAGAAAGGTGACAGGCGGATTGTGTAGCCACTTTAGGCTTTGTACTAAAGTGCCAGTCATCCTGCCTTGGGTGGGCAATGGACTGATGAGAAATAGTAAACTGAAAGCTGTTTAGTTGCACTTGAATTTCATCTCTTTAGTGATTTTTTTTTTTTTTTGGTCTTTAAAATGTCATGTTAGAAAAATTGCTGAGATTTTATTAAGTAAAGTTTCCATCAGCAAAAAGTGTTGTTGTCCATTTATGCTATAGTTCTATGTGGCCCAATGCTAAATGTGGTTAGACATTTTAATACCCATATGAAATGACTATGATTCAATATAAGCATATTTACTTAATTTAAAAAGGGCTATAAGTGTGCAGTCTAAGTCCTTTCCGAATGTTGGCAGGTGATTCAAAGATGATACAGACTGTGCATCTACCATATTACCTGGCAGATTAAGAGATTCTGTTAAGGCATGGTGACTCTGCTAGCAGGAGCGTTCTTAGTTGTTAAGGAATAGCCCATAGTGTAATGATGGCAAAAAATCTGCAAGCCATACATGAAGGCAAGAAAGACAAACTCTAGTGCACTTTGCCTTCAAACTCTACTTTCATACCATTTGCCAAGAACCTCCATATAAATTGTAGTAACTATCATTTTTTTTTTTAGCTTACAAAAGCATATGATTTTCTCTGTTAAATAAACCTGCCAAAATTGAAAGAATACAAAAAAATACGTTTAGCACGTAGTAATATATTTAATTCCAGTCTCTGGGCATAAGCTAAACAGTTGAGAAAAAGGAGCTTTTTAGCATTTATATTTTAGTATGAATATTTTATTATTCAAAACTTTTTTAAAGATTTATTTATTTATTATTATTTGTAAAGTACTCTGCTTGCATGTACAACTGCAGGCCAGAAGAGGGCATCAGATCACATTATAGATATATTTTGATACCAGTGTTGAATTCTATTTTTAAACTTTTTCCCTGCTTAGCTAAGGGGAATAATGTTTCCTTGCTAATGACTCTTCAACGTTCTTCAGTAAGTTTGTGAGATGAATTTAAGTGACAAAATAAAATCAAATTTAATGTATAATAAAATATGTAATCTGCTCTGGTTAGTGATGACTTTTACAAGCACATCTACTTAATTGTTGGATAAGGTCCCAATTTCAAGTATATAGTCACAGACAGGTATATAGAATTAAGGATATGCCATACATAGTGTGTCTTTCAGTATTTCTGGTGGATAGATCAGCCAAGGAACACTTATAGATAATTATGAGTGTTCATTATTCATTTTATATGTCCTTTGAGTAGAATGGTTTGGTATTTGCATATAACTTATGCATACCCTCTTGTGTTCTTTTTTTTTTTCTTTTAAATTTTTTTATTATTATTTTTAGTTTTTACATATACAATTATATTGTATTATTACACACAAATACAAAAAACTATACACAGCAACAAGAACCACAAAACAGGAATTATAAAAATCATAATGTTTTGGCTATTTGATTGGCAACCTTGAAGAAAGCATCTTTCCTATCTTTGTGAGTCTAAGATTCTGAATGTAAGTCAATATTTATCATATCTCATCTCTATTAACTTAAAACATCTATCTAGACCTAAAAACATCTTAACCCTAAACAACTAAGTTTAATTGTAAAACTAAACAATCTGGTCTTCAACCCCATCAAAGACTTGAGAAGGAATAAACTGAATAACCTGAGTAAACCAGAAGTACAGGTTAGCAGCTTCCAAAATGAAAAAAATGACAGAGATAGTTTGCTGCCTGAACAGTCATCCAAAATTCTCCCCTCTTGTGTTCTTAAAATCATTTGTAGATTACTTATTAGTAATTAGTAAGTACTAGGGAATAATAGAAACTATTGTCACTACACGTACATAAATATATAATAGTATTTTCAGTCCTTGATTGCTTAAATCAACAGATGGAGAGTTCCTAGAAACATAGCTGTGTGTGTGTGTGTGTGTGTGTGTGTGTGTGTGTGTGTGTGTGAGAGAGAGAGAGAGAGAGAGAGAGACAGACAGACAGACAGACAGACAGACAGACAGACACACACACACACACAGACAGGAATGGAGGGAACAGAGGGAGACCTCTATTTAAATCTAGTTGACTTTTCACTTAGCCAGTATATGCTGTCAGTATAGGAAGGAGGCAAGTTTAAAGTTGTATCTTTTCAAAGGCCCCACAAGACTTACAGAGTAATCTAACTTGGGTCCATGGGGCTGAAAGAGACCAACCCACCAACCAAAGAGCTTGCATGGACAGAACCTAGATCCACAACACATGAGCAAATGTGCAGCTTGGTCATCATGTGGGTCCCCCACCAACAAGTGTAGGGCCTGTCTCTGAATATGGTACCTTCCTCTAGGTCATTTTCCCTTAGCTGGGCTGCCATGTCACTCACAGGTGGGAGAGGATGTACTTAGTCCTGCAATGACTTGAGATACCAGGGTGGATTGGTACCAGTTGGCCATGAATTGGTGCCTCTGGGAGGAAGGAGGGGGGGAATCGGAGGTAGGGGGTGGGGAAATGGGACTGGGAGGAGAGGAGGGAGGGGGCTGGGGTCAGGGTGTAAAGTGCTTAAGTAAAACATAAATAAATAAATAAATGAAAAAAATCTTTATTACTTGTGTAGACACAGTTTATGGCTTCACTGCTCACTGAAGTGAAGATGTTTACGTTTTAAAAATGTCTTATTACCTTTATTTTGTGTGCACTGCATGCGTGTGACTGAATACCAGGGCATGTGCTGGGAGGACAGCTTTTTAGAGTTGGTTCTTTCCCTCTATCCTGTAAGTCCCTGGAATCAGAAGTAGGCCATTAGCCTTGGAGGGAGGAACCTATGGTCCTTGCGTCATCTTGCCAGCCCTGAAGTATAGCAGAGGTTATTCGATTCAGACAAAAGCAATTCCTGCATGGCCAAGGTGAAGGGCGCATGCTCATTTGTAACCTTTCTTTGAGAACTTTTGTCTTTGCCTTCACTGTGACAGAAAGGGCTATTAGGAAGAACTTAGTTCCTATATAGAATTTAAATTCCTGATTATTTTGGGAGAGACAAATGGAAACAGCAAAGTGTAGTAGTTAAGGTATGTGAGTTCAACTGTGTCAAAAGGTTTGCAGTCAGAGAGGCTGGAGAGCTGGCTCAGCAGTGTACTGAGTTTGGTTCCCAGCACCCATGACAAGTCACTCATGACCCCTGGCAGCTCCAGCACCAGCCTCCCCAAAACCCTCTCCTGGCCTGCTTGAGTACCTACACTCAGTGCACACACCCATGCGCGCGCACACACACACACAACCAAAAGTAAATACGTTCTTTTAAAGTTGGGAACTAATTTTCTGCTCATTTAAAATTTTTGCCTTACTTTTCCACGCTGTTTTCCTTATTTGGCAAGAGTCAGGGTAAAGTGTTTGAAGGCAGTTCCATTTGATTTTGACTTTCAGACTAAGAAGCACTGGGCCCCCAGCCCAGACCCTCACGCTGTCCTCGTGGTGTCTTCTTGCATTGCTCCTACTCCAGAGTGCTCCCTGAGGAGGCTTTGCCTTCCCTTACCTCCCTTCCACCTCTCTCTCTCTCTGTCCTTCTTTTCCAGTTTCCAAAGGTTGGGAATGGGAATGCTCAGCTCCTTCTTGAAGGGAAACACCCATGCTGACCTCAGCAGTTCCTCTTTCAGGTCTAACCAGCTGTGGCTGTCCGGTCTAACATCCCGAGCTATAAAACAGAGTCGACACGTGTGGCAATGGGAGGGCTGTGTTGTTCATTGTGTCCTCACTTTACAGAGCTGAGGGCAGGGTTAGGACAAGAGAATTCTGCACTTAATGAAAAATTTATCTGGGCCTACTCTCAAATTATATGAACCGAATTTCTGAAACTTACCTTAGGTAGCTTGACAACAGTAAGTTCAAATGTCATGGACCGTTAAAAGTTACAAACTGCAGTAAAAACACAATTGTTAAGCCTGCTTGGGAGAGTCGATGTCACGAGCACCTGGAGGCTCTGGGCATCCGCTTCATACGTGAAGAGTGCTGCTCTTGTGCGCAGTGCCTGCAGACCCTGTAGCGCTGTTTTACATTTTCTCTTTCTAGCTAGTGCTTGATGTTGACGCCTTTGCCAATGGAACAGGCAAAGAGCTGAACGTTTTCCTATTTTGCATGGATATGACTACTTTTCTATTTTAAATTCCAACTTTATATTTCCTCTAATTCAGTGTATTATGCTGAAGTCTAACCTAAATTTGGCAGGCATTCATTTAGAATTAAATTATAATATTCATTTTAAGTTTTAGAAACTGTACATGATCCCCCCACAGATAATACTTATATATCTTGAAAAGATTGTATGTCTGTAATTTCTTTACTGTAGTCAGCGTCCCTAAGGAGATTTTTGTTTTTCTTTCCATGGACTATTTTGTAAGACTTGGTGATCGTTCTAATATTAAAAGAACACCACATGGGGCAGAGAGCTGGGTCAGAGGTTAGGAGCACTTGCTGCTCTTGCAGAGGACTAGTGTTTGGTTTCCAATGCCCATAGGGCATCTCGTAGCCTTTAACTACAGTTGCAGAGGATCAGATGTCTTCTTCTGGCCTCTGTGGGCACTGCCCTCCTGTCACATACATTCATCCAGACAGACCCACACACATTTAAATAAAAATAACAAAAGAAAATCTTTTATTAAGAAGGTACCAGAATATAGACTGTTACACTGAATTATGGGCAAGTGAATATTCTATTAATAAGTCATATCATGCTATAATTTCTTTTTAAATTCTTTTTTTTTCTTTACATATACATTTATCTTATTACATGTAAATACAATAAACTACATATATCAAGAAGAACCATGAAACAATCAGGAATTATAAAAATGTTTCATTCATAATGTTTTGGCTATTTGAATTTGGCAACCTTGGGAAAAGCATCTTTCCTTTCTTGGTGAGTCTAAAATTCTGAATGTAAATCAGTATCTATCATATCTCATTTATCAACATCTGTCTAGACCTAAAAACACCTTAGCCTCAAAACAACTAAGCTTCATTGTAAAACTAAACTATCTGTTCTTCAGCTCCATCAGAGACTTGAGAAGGAATAAAAATTAACTACCTGAGTAAACAGGAAGTGCAGATTAGCAGCTTCCAAAATGGAAAATGACAGAGACAGTTTACTGCCTGAACAGTCACCCAAAACTCTCTATAGCGTTGGAGTATCATCTTCAGCCTTCTGGCCCAGTAGTATCTGACAGACATATTTGAGAGGCAGGAACTATTGAGGACTTGCTTACCCTGTCTTGGCAGGGTTTGACCATTGATTATGCCTGCATCCAAGCTTGCCCATTTTTAGGCAGAATTCTGTCTGTGGCAGAAATGAGGACATTTTGACCAGTGGCTGGTTTGCCACATTTGAGACATCTCCATGAGGGGGTTCTTTGATGTCTATCATCCTCCTTGAGGTAGGCTGGGTGTTGCCAGGCTAAATTTCTTTTTTTAAAAGGTGTTCGGTATGCTCTGCCCGTTTTTTTTTAAGTAATATTTGTTTCCAATATGTAACCTCCCCTTTTGAAGATGTGATTAGTTTCTCTAAGACTTCTATGTAAATAATAAATAAAATATTAAAAACAAACAAATATCAGGAGATGTTAGGGACATAACACAGCGATAGAGCTCTCATAGCTAGGCTTTGAGTTCAGTCTCCAGTACCAGAAAGAAAAGCAAATAAATAAACTAAGAGAGTAAAGTTTTACTTTTTAAAAACATTTTTCAAAAAGGTGTGTTATTTAATGTGCATGAGTGTCTTGTTTGCATGTATGTGCAACACATGTGTGCTTGGTACCTGCAGAGGTCAGGACAGGGCGTTGGATGGCTGAGTGCTGCCATGTGAGTATTGGGAATCAAATCCAGGCCCTTTGCAGTGCTCAGCACAGGAGACCGAGGCGGGAAGAGTTTGAGACCCACCTGCCTATGTAGTGAGACCCCATCTCAAACTCTCCTCTGCTCCCCACTCCCTAAAGTCCTTATGAATTCTTAACCTTACCATAGTCCTTTGGTAATCATGTTATATATGTTTTGAAAGGAATAATTATTTTAAGTATCTTTCATGTTCAGGAAATTACATGTTGAAATGTAATTATAAACATAATAATAACTTTAAATGAAAAAATGCTTTGACTATACGCCAAAATGTACTTACTTTATTATAGCATTTTGTAATAATTTAGATGTCACTTACCAAGCAATTGGTTTTTACCAGGGAAATACTTTTAGTCAGGTCCTCTGCCCTCCTTTTAAAGTACTGGGTAATTTCATTCTGGCCTTTAAAGCAGTTTAAGGACCTGAGATTTTGCTTTTTTTTACCTCCTCCCAGCAAATAATTATAAATTTGACCATCAGAAAGGAAATTAGAATTATGTTTGGGGAATGCAAGTAGAAATGATAGTAGATGCATCTATGAGTCAGTTAAATTATTGACATTGATGGGGTGAAGTAGCTGTCCATATTGACAGTGGAGCCAGGGGTTATAAATCCAGCATCGGGACTGACAAGCCCTAGTGACACGTGCTTGGCCTAGCGAGATAAATCACTGTTCTTAGATTACACAGAATTACAGTAATTAGTCATCCTCTTCCTCATTACCCTCACCCCTTCTCTTCTGTTTTCTTTCTCTCTGTGAGTTTAAATAAGAATCAGAATGCTTAGGTGTTTGTATCATTTTAAATCAGTGTCCTTAATGCCATTCTGCTAGAATGCTTTGTCTTTATACTGTCTTCAGATCTCGAGAAACTGTCTGTTTGGGAGCTTTAGTTGAGACATTGGTTTACCAGTCCACCTTCTTCTGATTCTCTCCCTTAGTGGTTTTGCTAATTGAAGGTGCCTGACAGCACCCTTTCTCAAGAGTTCAAATGACTCAGCATTTCCACAGTAAAATGTTTTCAGGAAGATCTACATATACTTTTAGACATAAGACATTATATAATTAATAGACTATAGCTAGTTAAAATATGGCTTTACATGTACTGGACAATAAAAATTGCATGAGTTTCTATTTACATTTTATTACAGTAACCTAGAGTCAAATTACAATATCCTTGAAGTATTCAGTATCCTTGCATGGCCTATTTAGAGTGGTGTAGGTAAAGTCTTACCACACCACAGAGATAACAATGCAGCCTATGAGTGGGACATAGAGTTCTGTTAATGTCCTGGCCAACATCGGTGCTGTTAGTTTTAATTTGATAACTGCTGATGACTATGGATTCCTTTGTGAAAGATTATCATTGTGAGGTGTAAGCAAGTGTGAGTAGAGTGAAAATTTAAAGTTTCTCGTCCAATATCTAAATTTTCAAATAGTTGGTTGTTACACAAGCGTGATGGTAACATGCTTTCAATCCCAGTACTCGGGAGGCAGAGACAGGGTCCCTGAGTTTGAATTCCAGGACAGGCAGGCCTACACAGAAACCCTGTCTCAGGAAAAAAGGAAGCAAGGAAGAGAGAAAGAAAGAAAGAGAGAAAGGGAGAAAGAAAGAATTACTTATTACATTCTTAAGGCTGGCGTAGAGTCAGTGAGACCTTGAATAATTAACTTTACCATTGGGAGTCATTTAAATAAACATTGAACATTCCTAATCTAAGTTCAGAATCTGAAATAAGGTACTAACTTGGTACAGTTTCTTTCTTTCTTTCTTTCTTTCTTTCTTTCTCTTTCTTTCTTTTCTTTCTTTCTCTTTCTTTCTTTCTTTTTTTTCTTTCTTTCTTTCTTTCTTTCTTTCTTTCTTTCTTTCTTTCTTTCTTTCTTTCTTTCTTTCTTTCTTTCTTTCTTTAGGCCTGAAACTTGAAATGCTTTTAGATAAGGGCTACCAAACCTGCTGTTACATTATGGGGACTGAGACAGTATAATGTATCATTCACATTTTAATACTGTACACACACGTAAAGATAGAATTCTTATTGTTCGAAATATATTCAGCCAGGATTATGACCTCCCCTCCCCCTTGCTCTGTTGCTTATGCTTATACTGAAAAACATGATGTACAGAAAGAGAGTTAAAATCACAGAAATAATATGACAGTGTTTGGGCAAAAATATCTTCATGTTGTAAATAATCTTAATTTCTGTCTTACAGGATTTTTGTGGGGATATATAGCCTTTCTATATTAGAATATCTGATATGCAGTATTGAGTGTTAGCTGTGGCACTGTTGCCTGACAGTATACAGTGATATTTCTGTAAATACATTCATTAAACATCATTTATAGTTGCAGAAAACCAACAACACTCTAAAAGCTTAACGATGTCTTCATGTGCATCTCTATTTCTTTTCAAAGAGGAGTTTGTTGCTTTGAAAATGTTGTAGAAGTACAATGATTGAGATAGATAGACACCCCAAATACATGATGGGTGAAAAAGGAAACACAGTGTATCACCTTTTGTAAAATTAAAAGAACTGCAAATGTTAGCAAATTGTGAAAGGCCAACTGCTGTAGGCTATTCTGAGATTATAAAGTTCCTGTGAGCAGCCCCAAAGGGAGGAATCACACCCACTCTCCACAGATCGAGATGGGTGCTCAGGAGTTTGACTGTAGGCAGACGAGGCAGGAAAGCCTCAGGTGAAGGCTTAGAGGAGGGGAACAGTGACCACTCTGAGAAGGCACTCACCTGGGCTCTTCTCTTCTGGAGAACAAAGCTTAAGACCCTGAGCAAACTCCTTCTGGGATCTCTCTGTGAGTGATCCTGCACCACTGGGCGGAATCCTAGGAAAAGGCCTGTGTTTGAGATACAGGATCTAAGGAACTACCAGTAACAGTTGTTGGACAAGAAGAACAAAGAAAGCCTTTTATCATCATTAGCTGACAGAGCACCATAAGTACTGACATGTGATGATGAGTGAGGAGTGCGAGGAAAGACCTCTGAGGCACAGGCTCTGGGCCAACGCCTAAAACTTTTCATGGGACAAGATCTGAAAAAAGACTCTGGTAACCCAGTTTTCACTCTTAGCACCATGGGATGTTGAATTGTAACCCCCTGTTGCATTGAAAGCATCTATATCCAAAGCAAAACCAAACAGCTCAACCTCTGGATGGAGCATTCCTCTACATTAAAGTCTTGGATGGAGCATGCCTAGATGTAAATACTATTTACTTCTGTCTTTACAATACTGTACAAGCTGGCTGACTTTAAACCAAAAATAGCAAGACAAAGAAAAAGTACATTAACATTCTATTAGGAGACAAAGCGATTAAGCTTATGTGCGGTGCAGATGTTGAAACTGTCAAAGATTATGGTATTGCAGGTTCAAGGGGACAAGATGGCAGAAATGATCAACGATGGAGATTGTTAGCAGAGTGTAAAAAAAAACTAAGCGGAGATGCCAGCATTAAATCAGGGCCAGAGGCGAAGAACGCCTTTAACAACTTTCCAGTAGAGATAGAAAAACCAGGAAAAAAATCATTGCATATGGGCTGGGAGATGGGTAAAAGTGCTCACTGTGCAAGCCCGAGTACCACAGAAGCCACAGAAAAGCCAGGTGTGTATTGTGACTGTCTATAAACCCAGTACTTCTGAGGTGAGATGGGAGGCGGACACAGGGGAATCTCCTGAAGCCCATGGACCAACTAACCTGGTACATGGAGCAGAAAAATAATAAAAGGCTTTACCTCAAACAAATGAAAGATGTAGACCAAGACCAAGTTCTCTTCAGTCGTTCACTTGTGAACCATGGCACGCATGTGCCTGAATTCACGCACATATTTTTAAAAAGGCTCACTGAACTTTATGACAAATCAATACAAGTTACTTAAGCTGCTTCAACTACAAAAACGAAATTAAAAATATGGTAGACAGAAAAAGACAGAAGAACATCTAGGGGCTGTGGGCAGTCTCAAATGGCTAATCCATGCAAGTGGAATCCCGGAGGAAGAGAGGCACAAAGAGGTAAGAGGGAAAGAGTAGGGAAGTGAGGCTTTTAGATATAAAACATTGGAAGAACTGTTGGTTAACGGTTCTTCCGAAGATCAGTGAAGCACATCTTCCAGAACCTCAGAGACACTAGGTAGAGTACATATTCCTGTCATCAAACACCCTCCCAAATATTAAGTGTTCCTACTTGTGAAAACGAAAGATGAATAAACAACTGTTGAAGCTACTCAGAAGACCCAGAAGAAACAGGTGTGTTAGATACAGGTAAGCACAGAATCATAGCAGATTTCTCTTCAGAAACTATGCAACTTAGAACACAACAAGATACTTTTTTTTTAAGTACTGAATGAATTCAGTGCTTTTTAAATGGAGAAATAAAACCTTTATAACAAACAAAAATGAAGAGAACTCATTCCCAGTTTATTTCCACTATAAGAGACATAAAGGAATTTCTCCATGCAGAAGCATTGTGGGAACAGGAAGAAATTTGGACCTATGCAGAAATGGGGAAGAGCTAGAGAGGGAGAAGTAAAGGAAAACAAAAAATAGTATTTCTAAGGATTTTAATATTTAGGTGTTTGTGTATGTTTGTGTGCATGTATGCGTGCACATAAGTGCAGGTGCTCACAGAGGCCAAGGCATCAGGTCCTGCTGGAGCTAGAATTTCAGGTGGTTGTGAGCTGCCCAGTGTGGGTGCTGGGAATCTAACAAGAGCACGTAGGTGCTCTTAACCCCGGAGCCGTCTTTCCAGCTCCGTTTCCCCCACCCCCTACCCCTTACTTTTAATGGCACTAAACGGCATTTGCATGGCTGGGCATTGGGCCACTCCCTTGTACTTGGGAGGCTGAGACAGGAGGATCTCAAGTCTGAGGCCAACTTGGGCTTCCTAGTGAGACCTGATCTCCAAGAACAAGAAGGAAGCCTGAGCATCTGAGTAAACATTAACCACATATTGGCGTTTATGCCATATGTAAGACTATGTGCCTGTAGTACAAGGCCTGAGAGGGACTATTTGATAATCCTGCTATGAGGTTCTAATGCTATGCATCAAGTTGTATGTTATTATTTGAAGAACACTGCAGCCAAGCGGCAGTGGTGAATGCCTTTAATCGCAGGCTGAGGCAGGAGAATCTTCGAGTTGGAGGCCAGCCTTATCTACAGAGCAAATTTCACAATGACCAGAGCTACACAGAAAAACCAACTATAAACATACCAATAGTAAAGATAAATAAAATCACACAAAAAATGATTTTTAAAGAAATAAAGGAAAAAAGAGTAAATGTAGAAAACAAAATTAACAGGATAGATTATAATTTAACCATAGGGAAAATGACATGCAATTAATAAAATGTATGTCATTTAAATATATATATATTAGAAGAAAGCTTACCAACCTATTTGAAAACCATAGCTCAACTATAGAATGTCTAGAAGAGAGTCATTTTAAATAAAATGCACAGAAAGATGACAATTAAAATATAGAAAAGGGGGTTGGAGAAATGATGGCCCAGTGGTTGAAACTGCTTACTGTTTGTTGTGGGTTTTTGTTGTTGTTTGTTTTTTAAGGACTCAAGTTTGGTTCTCAGCTCCCACCTCTAACTTCTGCTTCAGGGTATCCAGTACTGTCTTCCGGCATCTGCCAGAAACTGCACTTTTGCCATGTACACTCGCAAGCAGACACACCCACACATGTACAACTTAGAATAAGTGGGTCTGGAAGGGTGGCTTAGTGGTTAAGCGTGTCTACTGCTCTTGCAGAAGATCTGACACCTCCAGTCTGTTTAAGCATTCACTTGCCCATGACCAATGTAAAATAATAAAAAGATATTTTCTGCTGGGTGTATAGATGCATCCCTTTAATCCCAGCACTTGGAGACAGAGACAGGTGGATCGTTTGAGTTCAAGGCCAGCCTGATCTCTAACTTTATGACAAATCAGCAAAACTTACTTAAATAGCTTCACCTACAAAAAAGAGATAAAGCAAATTCAGGACTGCCAAGGCTACACAGAGAAACTCTATCTTGAAAAACAAAACAACCACAAAGAATATTTTTTAGAAAATGTTAAGCATGCTATAAAGATAGACTACTGGAAATATTCAAAGCTAAATGTCTTTACAGAAGCATGATAAATTAATTATGGATTCTACATTAATCCCTAACCTTTTGCGTCTCTGACCTTCCTTAGAGAAGCTGATAGTGCCCCCCTTTAGGGAAGTTAGCGTATTGAAGCCAACTTTAGTGTGGACACCCTATCAGCATAGCACACTAAAGCCCAGAACTTCTGAGCTCGAGTGACCCTCCTGCGCCAGCCTTTCATACTGGGGCTACAGGTGTGCACCACTCTGCCCAGCCTCCTACAGTCCTCGGAAGAGACTTTGAAAGAACCAACAAAATTAACATATAAGTTGGAGGTTAGACAAAAGTATTGTGCTAGTATAAAAGCTCAGGTGATAATTGCACTGCTGTTACTATGAGAATATTCTTTGATTATATGGTTAGTTGACTTTCTATAATTGTCATATCTGTTTCTGTAAAGTCAACCAACTGTGGGTCAAAAATATTCTTTAGAAATACATATCTCTGGGCTGAAGAGATGGCTAAGGTTTAAGAGACCATAGTACTCTTCCAGAGAACCCAGGTTTAGTTCCCAGAACCCACTTCAAGCATCTCACAACCAAGGGTAACTTAAGTTCTAGGGGATATTATGCCCTCTTCTGGCCTCCACAAGTACCTGCACTTTTATGCATGTGTTTGTGCACGTGCGTGCACACCCATGCCCCTCCCCCACAAGTGTGCCTGTACTAAACAGCTATAGACATTTTTGTCATTCTCTTAATGATACATGCAATGACTTTCCATGGGTTGATATTGGGTGTTTTAAGAAGTAATGGAGGTGACTTTGCTATATGGTAAGATGCATGCAGGTTGCAGCTTATATAGAAATACTATTATAAGATTTTAAGTAAGAGATTTGAATATCCACAGATTTTTCCATACTAGAATTTGAGGAGCCAGTCCTTTATGGATATGAAGAGATATTTGTGCTTATGGGTGAAAGTATCAGATACCATACCGATAAGTGGGCTTTGTTATAAGTGAAGACAATGTAAACACAAATGATAACACGTATATGGGGCATCACAAACATGTCTGGATATATCTTGTACCATTTGTGTTTTTGTAACTTCATAAATTTGAAATTACTAAAACAAACAAACAAGCAAACAAAACACCAGAAGACTGAGGTCATTGATACCTCAAGGTGTATTTGTAGTAAGCAACTACAAGGACTGAGAGAGTGTCCGCCTCCAGGATGGTGCTGCGTTGCCTACTACTGCCTGCTGTAGAGCAATGGCTCCTCCATCCTGGCATTCTTCTCCAGCCGTGCAGCCTCCTGCACACACAGCATCCTCTGGAGCCTTTTTGTCCTTGTGTGATTGCACTGTCAATCTTCCTTGTGCTATGAATAGTGAAATTACATCTAACATAGAAATCTTGTGTCTTTTGCTAGCACCCATGGAAAAATAGCAATTAACTTATTAGATTGAAAGGTAAAGATCAAATCCTAGACCTAGTCTTGACATGTTCTACTTGTTCCTATTTGTGTGGGTTTTTTTTTTTCCTTATGTGAATTCTTGGTTCAGAATACCTCTTTGCATTTCATCTCTCCCAACCTCCAATCGTTATCTCAGTGTGTAGCTCTGGATAGTCCTCTGCCCTTCCCGAGATTCTTAGAAAATAGTTTTCTTCCACTGCTCTTTAGTTTCTACTTCCATCTCACTCTTTACTCCATTTCTTTCTTTCTTTTTTTTTTTTTTTTACTTTTTTTATTACTTCATTCATATTACAGCTCAATGGTTATCCCTTCCCTTGTATCCTCCCATTCCTCCCTCCCTCCCATTTTCCCCTTACTCCCCTCCCCTATGACTGTGACTGAGGGGGATTTCCTCCCCCTGTATATGCTCATAGGGTATCAAGTCTCTTCTTGGTAGCCTGCTATCCTTCCTCTGAGTGCCACCAGATCTCCCCATCCAGGGTATGTAGTCAAATATGGGGCACCAGAGTTCGTGTGAAAGTCAGTCTCCACTCTCCACTCGGCTGTGGAGGATGTCTTGTCCATTGGCTAGATCTGGGTAGGGGTTCAAAGTTTACTGTACATACAGTCCTTGGCTGGTGCCATAGTTTGAACAGAACCCCTGGGTCCAGATCTTCCCATCATAATGTTCTTCTTGTAGGTTTCTAGGACCTTCTGGATCCTTCTGTTTCCCTAGTCTCTCATACTCCTCTCTTTACTCCATTTCTTTCCCCCATTCCTTAATTTGCTTTTTCTCTTCTTCCCATTGCGTCTAATGTGAATGAACTCAGGTTGAATGTACCAGTCTGTGAGAACCGACACTGTTATATTCACCTTGATTTATATGTAGAGTCAGGTTTAGGATTTCTTTATAAATTTCTGCTGGATCATTAGGAGGAGGAAGTGACAATTTTGTTTTAGGCTGATGTATAATGTACGTACATCAAGAGTACCAACAAGGATCATAGACTTTCAAGGGTCAGAAGAGTTTTGGAGGTCATTTCAAGCTAAAGTCACTTGTCTAATGTCATGGCTGGGGAAATGTGTCATCACCAAAGAACTGGTGACTATTTTTATTTTTTACTGTACTTAAAGGAATGATGGCCTTGTCAGGCAAGAAATAAATCTCATCTACTGATGTTATCCATTGAAGGTGATGATTATAAGATGACCCAGATTACCACTGACCAGTTAGTTTAACATCCTGTGTATTTTGTGGAACAACAGTATTCCTTGGCTCATGATAGCCCACTGTAATAGAAGCTGGCACCAGAACCTTTCTCTTGGCCACATAGGTGCTATGTTGGTGACTAAGACCACTGAGCTCATCTCTTGGGTGTAGCTCCAGGCCTCCAGTGTGCTGCCAGCATGACCTTGGTTATGTCACTTCACCCGTGTATGCTCTGCTTCCTCTGACTTGTAAAATGTGAATATAGCATAGGTTATTGGGAGAGTAAAGAGCTGATAGAGGCACTTCAAAGAGTACCTGACATAAAGTAAGTGGTACACACTTTACTCAAAAGGTGGACAACAGGCGATGAGGCCTTCCTTGTCAGCTAATAGCAAGGACAGTTGGTTCAGGTTATCGCCTTCGGATGGATTAGCTTTACTCTGTTTATAACTTTAACGGTTTACTCCCCTCCTATTATTAGAGTTCATACTCTAAATAATTGTTTTTACCAATGAGTATTATGATGTGGTTTTCTTTCCACTTTTGTTTGTTATGTGTCTTGTCTATGTTGCATGGTTTTTGTGTGTTACATTTTAAAAACCAGGTGTGTGTGTGTGTGTGTGTGTGTGTGTGTGTGTGTGTGTGTGTGTGTATAGTGATACTATTTTAGTGGCTTTTAAATCATTAGTTTCATGAGTCTGTGGAATGGAAATGAGGATATGTAAAATTTCACATGTGCACTTAAGAAGTTATGGAATAAACCTTGCGCTTGCTTATAAATTCCTATTTTTACCCACTTTAACCGACATTCATATGTGATCTTTTACTAGAATACAATTATTGAACGTACTCAACCATATGAATACAAGTATGACCATACGTTGCTTTTAAGGTTAAACGATCACCCAGTAACGTGGTCTAAGTAAAATATTCTCTCTTTTAATTATGTAGTCCTCCTCGCCATCCTCATCACAGCCTCATTCTAGCCACTGCAGAGCGAAGGCCTCATCCTTGTGCCATCATGCATCCCTGGCCTGGGTCAAACGTAACCATGTAGGCCCTGCAAAGGCTACCAGTCCATCTCTCCGTCTCCGTCGCTGGCGACCCTTCTTACGCCTGCCATCTTTGGGTCTCCATTCTGTTGTAAGTGTAGTCAATCTTCCATCTCTTCTCCCAGTGACAAGGGCAGTCTTTTTGTTTGTGTGTTTGTTGTTCCTTAAACGTCTTCAAGTCTTTAAAATGCTTTTCTCTCGGTTCACTCAACCATTAGCTTTTTCTACCCCAATAAGATTGCAAGCAGACCTCCATGCTCTGCAGTCTAGCTTGACTTTTGCCCGTGCCCTGGTGAGCATCCATCTTTCCACTCTGTATCCTGTGAATGTGAGGGTAGCTGCTTGCTGTTGAGTGCTGATTAGCATTTGTGGTAACACTAAGTTCCTGTGAGTTGCTAAAGTGAATTGTTGAAGTGTGTTTCCCTACCCTTCAACTTTCTGACTTCACTTAGATAACTTAGGTCAACAAATGCTATGCACCCTCTTGAGTTCTTTGCCATCTATTCTTTTATTATTTTTCATATTTCTGAGCATGACTAGTCTCTTGCCATGCTCTGGATTGCTTTACCTACTCTGTCTTCAATCTAAATCCTTCATGGTGTAGTGTGTTGCATCTAAGCTATTTTATTCCTTGATGTGGCTCAGGTACTTGGTTTAATCTTGATCCAGTCTTTCCTGCCAGTTCGGTTTCTAAAGATCTTTTCTGATTAGGAGGTGGAGACTTGCTCCTTGTGTGCTAATATAGGTACCCCACAGATTTTATTATTTCTCTTGTAAGCTAAAATTATCAGCCAACTATTATAATATGCACATACATGTTGCCTTAAATATCCAAGTAGAGAGAATTCCAATAGTTCTCATATATTAAAATAAATTGCAGAATTGAGCAACTGTACTCTTGTCTTTCTGATGTTTTAAGCTCCTGAAGGCAATGGCTGTGGTGTATAGAGCCCATCTAAACCACACAGTTCTGAAAGCTTTGGTGTCTGCCATACATCCATGGACACTTATTATTTTTATAAATCATCCTGCAATTTGAAGCAAGAGGAAGTCTAATTGTGCATACATATTAATATTTAAAGGCAGTTAAATGTCAAACAACCTTCCTTCCTCTCATTTACCCTTTGAAACTACCTTCAAACTATCAAGTCAACAGTTTTCTTTAAGCATTTGCTTCCACCAAATACCAATATAGTCATCACATAGTTTCTGTTTGTGCGGAATATCAACAGACTGCTTCTTATTATTTTCTCCCACTCTCCCTCTCTCTCCTTTCCCCTCCCTCTCCTCACTCTCCCTCTTCTTACCAGATTACAGTGTTTATTTGTGATTTTATTCATTCATCCATTTGGTATTTGTGCTTCTTTGCTGTGGTGTGTACTGTTTGGCCCAGTGAGAGATAAAGGGTGAATTAGAAGAACAAAGTACAGTTTAAATTTGCACATCATGACCAGGGAATTCATTTAATTCTAAGTATGAATAATGTCTGTATTTAAAAATTCTAAACATAAATGAGTATGTGATAACCTTTGACAATTCCAAAGTTGTTGTTTGCTGTTTGTTACTGCATATTAATTCCATTGCCTTGTTGCTTTGTGAATATTTCCATAGCATAGTGCTTAAGAACGTGGACTGGAGCTGCGCTGCATGAGTTGTAGTTCAGGGGCCATTGCTTATTAGCCATTCAAACGTGTTATATAGACCTTTCTGCCTCTGTGTTCTTGAGTGTAAGATGCGTATGAGCATATAAACCTATATGACTGGGTTTGTGTGGTTAATTGGTCTATACAAATATAGCATTCTGTCAGAACGTACGCTATAATTATACTTTAAACCTTTTTAATGTGAAATTTATATTTATTACATAATGCATTTATATCATTAATAAAAATAATTGATTTATGTCACTTTAACTCATTGGGATTAATGAGAATCTTTCTAAATTGGGGATTTACAAGGTAGAAAAACCATAGGCAAAATCTACTAATCCGTGGCTTCTGTTTTTCATATTTGCAGTAGTTATTTGCTAGCCATTTGGACAGGCAGACATGCTGGGACTTACTGCTTGCTTACTCTTGTTTCCTGGAATCTTTTTGAGCACTTGACTGATTGCAGATTTAGACTCTCAGAAGTTGGTCAAAGGACAAAGCTCACGAGGAAGAATGAGGTCTTCCTCATTTACCTTTTACAAAGCATTGGAAGGCATTCATACTGCCTTAGACGGGTTTTGCTTTTTGTTTTAAGACGAGATCTCACTGTGTAGCTCTGACCTCCAGCTCTTCGTCATCCAGCCTTAGCCTCTCAAGAGCTGGGATTTTAGGCGTGTGCCAACGCCCCTGGCTTGAGATTTGTGTTTTAATTTTCACTTTTAGTTAAAAGGGACAGTGGTGTATAATTTTGATACATTACATTTGATACTTGCTTATGTTTGTGATGACACAATAGTATCATAACACTATATAAGCTTTATATAGCACTTAACCATTCACAGATTTTTCACAGTCTCATCTGGGTGGGGCTGGAGAAGTGACTCAGTGGTTAAGAACCCAGGTTACTCTTTCAAAGAACCTGGGTTCAATTCCCAGCATCCATGGCGGTTCATAACCTTCTGTAACTCCATCCCCATGGAATCTGTCATTCTCTTTAGGCCCCTGCAAACATCACATGCACATTGTACACAGACATGCATACAGTAAAAACACCCATACACATGTAAGAAAAAGTTTTTAAAAATTAAAAATAAATAACTGAAAAACCAGATGTGGTAGAATGCAGCTATTAGCTTAATACTCATTTAAACCTCAAAACAATAAGAAACCCAAAACTCCCAGGGACTGGGTACACGTTCATGTCTCCAACTCCAGTTGAGATATCTTAACCTCTAGTGACCTTGCACCTTACTGGCCAATATGAAAAATGGAAGCTATATGCTTAGTTCTTAGGGGAAGCTCGCCAAGTAACTTCATTTATGAAAACAGTAACTTGGAGCCTTTGGATACTTGATATTCCTTAAACATTATCTTGTTGTCAGTAAAATAAGATTTGTAGTATTTTTTAAAATGAATTTATGATGATTTGCCTTGGCCCTCAGAAGAGCCTTGAAAAACTAGAGTCTCTTCTAGTCACTGATAAAATGAGAGAAGAGACATGAATATTTTTTTGACAGGGAAGTAAAGAAATCCATTATCACCATCTTTAAATATTTGGAGATCTGTTAGATTCAAGAAGGATGAGGATTTTGTCCAACATGATGGGAAAACCTGAGACACATTCAAACCTCTGTATGAGACATGGTTCTACAAACTGTCAAGTCAGTGGCCTTGACAGTCTCAAAACCTAATGGCTATGACGTCATTACAGAGCCTGTAGTTCAAGAGGAGTATTATAATACACTGGTGATAAAACCATGTAACCTGGAGTCCTACCGACTGGGATTCTGTACTTCTAGACTGACATGTGAGCGTTAGTTTGCCATATCAGTCTATGAAGGCTCTCTTTCCCTTACAACTCGAAGCAATGTCAGAAGAATAAGGTTAATAAGTGAGTCATTCTGTCAGTAAATATTTGGAGACATTCTATATGCCTTATAAAATAAAATAGTAATGGATAAGAAGTAGTAGTTATTTTGTAACTTAAATTTCTGCATCAAAAACATTTACATTAAAATCTATAATTGAAAAAAATCTATAATTGTTCGGTGAACATGATAACTTTTGAGCTATAAGATATTGTGTTACCTAAAAAGATATTAGATAATCTAAGACATAATTTGATTTAAGCTACTTGGAAATTTTTGCTTCAAACAATGAATATTTAGCTGCGATTGCACTTTATTTCAACTTACTTAGATTTGTTAGTGAACACATTTAATATATATCTTAAAATGCCAATTTGTATATTAGTTTTAGGCAAATTATTAAAATTTCTAAGAAATGTGAGTATTACTTATGTAAGTTGAATTCAATAATCTAAGAAAGTATAGATATAGCAAGTTGTTTATTAAGTATTAAAAGAAGAAAGAAATATAGGTTATAGTTTGTTGTGTGCTATTTTTTCTTTTCTACAGTTGTAGTCACCAGGCTCTTCATCGATAAGCCTTTTACACTGCATTGTTCAAACCATGAGTTTTGGGTTTTGTTTGTTTGTTTGTTTTAAGCTCAAGCAACAGACAGCTTTCTCTGTGGTTCCTAAAATTTAACTGCAAAAGAGTTGCCAACTTCAAGAATTATGAAAAACGTTTTAACATTCATATTTTAAAGTTTAACAATTGCACAACCAAGCTCAGTCATGCATTTTGTTGAACAATGTACACTGTGCATATGCTGTTCTGTGCACAAGTAAGTGCACAGCATTTTAAGCTGCACACTGGGATTTCCGAGTTAAACAAGATGTTCAGTTCCCATGATAGATGAAAAAAAGAGATGTGTCTTCCTTGTTGGTGGTGAACAAGGTGTCATAAACATACATATGGCCACTCTGTGCTCATATCAGTAACTGGCCTTGAGTTATGTTGGATAAATGTAGTCTTCTGTCGTTGGTATTACTTATATGCATTTACTTGTGCTTGATTGATTTGCTTAACTACTAATGTAGATATTTTTCCCTCCTATTCCAGGCTCCAAGTATAGATGAAAAAGTAGATCTTCATTTTATTGCATTAGTTCATGTAGATGGGCACCTCTATGAATTAGGTAAGAACTGCTTTAATTCATCCTGGGAGAGCAGTGACCAGGCCTTTTTGTTGTAAACAGGACTGTTGTTCTCGTTTTGTTTCCTAAAATTGATAGCTCTAAAACTGGCTTGGCAGAATAATAGTTTTTCTATTTAATATTTTTTTACTAGAAAAAAATGTTATTTGATGTTCTAGTATCTTATAATTCAAGAATGTTTATATAATTCTTTTGCATTTTGGCAAAGCAGAAAATAAAAACTCTTACAGGAAATATCTATGAAGAACTTTGGCAATCTTTGATAAGCTACTGAATTAGTTGTCATATTGAAATGAACTTTGTTAACGTTTAAAATGTATATGTTCAATAATGAGTATCACCCCTTTTCAGGGGCTTGTGCTGCCCTATGTAAGCTGCCTGATTTTGTAAGACTTTATAGGAGCCTGAGTTAGTCAGGTAACAGCTTCTAATTTAAGACAAAGCATAATGATCGAATACTTATATTTTGTTATACCTGAACTTTCTTACAAATTATTGGACTGTTACTGAAGAAAATGCTTATAATTCCAACTTATTTATTTAAATAAAAGAAATGGCCCGAGTATTGAAAAACAAAACAAGAAAGTTCCCAGCATTCAGAAGAAGAGAAAACCTAAATAGAAACAAAAGAGAAGTCTTTGTAACACTCATGCTTGTGTGGTCTTCTCTCTCTGTTTGCTCTCATTCATTAGCTGCCACTTTTGTTTTTCTTAACTTATTTTAAAACAGCGATGTTCTGAAATAGCTCAGATTGTGACTGCCAATATAACACACAGAATTTAGGTAAATATTGCTTAGGAAATATAGCACTTTATTAAATACGTTTTATTAAAAAGAAAAGGGGATTCTGCAGTAGTGTGGTTTCAGTCAGAAGCAAACTAAATTGATAAGAAGTCATTGTTGTGCATATAAACTGACTTGCAGAATGGGTTAGAAGATGCCTTACTGATTGATTAGGTCTATAAAATCTGCAAGGAAAGAAGATGTATTAAAGACCTCATGTGTCTAGTTGATTTCTGGAAACAGATTTGTTTACCATGGAGGGTTAATAAGAATAGAAGAGGAAATAAGGGAAATGCTGAGATTTGCCATACACATTCTGTTGACTCAAGTTAACTCAGGGTATAAGAGTACAACTCGGTAGCCAAGTTCTTCCCTAGGATACGCTAGCCTCTGGGATCTTTCCCTCACATCCAAGGAAGAAAAACAAAATGAAACAAAAGGAAGGAAATTTGGAAAAGATTAGAGAAACAGTATATATAATGTATAATCAGATTATATAATAAATAATCAGAAATTATAAAAGTGATATTGGCATTGAAAATGAGAGAATTTACAGAGAAGACAGTAATATATAAGAGATGTCTAGAAAACAACAGTGAGACAGAAAGACTTGTCTTAAAATTCAGTGGGGTGCAGTTTCCTAGGCAGAAGGCTGAGCAGGTAAGAGCACTGCCTCTACATGTCCCAGTTCCAATTTCCATCACCCACATGGTGGCTCAGAATGGTTTGGAACTCTAGTTCCAGGTGATCTGGCACCCTCTTCTGGTGCACTGACATAGATGTAGGCAAAACACTCATATGTAACTAAATAACAGTTAAAAAAAAACCACAAAACCCTTCACTTAGGTTGATCAAATTGTTTTCTAAGCCTCTAGGCTAATAGGGCAGTTAGAAGGGAAGACAGACAGACATATGTCCAAGGGCAAGCTCAGGCTGGAGAGCCGGCTGAGAGGTGAGGGACTGAGGTCAGGTCCCAGCAGCCACACCAGGCAGCTCACAGCCTCCTGCAACTCCAGCTCTTGGACTGGGCAACCTGCTTATGCCTGAATATGAAATCGAAAAATATATGTAGAAATAGAAGCCTTTTGGAATTAGAGTTTTTAAAGTGAGTGTACAGAAATTCAGAGATGCAAAGAAAGCCAGTCTTGGAAGTGTTGTAGGAGAATTGGGACAGCCGTAAAGCAGATCAGTACGCACAGTCACTGAGTCCTTCAGCACAGACTGCCTGTTGCCCCAATGTGAGTGACAGTAATGAGCCTAGTAAATTCACAAGGAACGTTGAGAGGCTGAATAATTCATACTGAATTTGTGAATTAAAAATAAAGATTAGGAGAATACACTTTTTAAGAAAACAGCAATTTAAAAAGCCACTTACTTATTTGTTCTTGGGATTGTGCCCCAGACGTCACTCAGGCTAGGCAAGCAGTCTGCCACTGCGCCGTACCTCTATCCTGTGTAGTCTTATTTTTAAGACCATCTGATTGTAGGCACGATGCAAGCCATTCCTGTAGGACTGTGGCTTAACAGAGGGTGGTGCAGTGCTTAATTATTTACTTTCTGATAAATTGTGAGGTTACCTGCTGAAAAGGACCGGGTTATTTCTGGTTTTAGTGATCACTTTTCTTTGGAGGCCTCAGCAAGTCCCTAGTATTTGTAGAAAGAAGTGCTGCACATTTAAATGAATCACTCCTGCATAAGTTCAGTGGTGAATTTCAGGTAGACAGAATATGTAGGCTAGTGAATTATTGCCTGTTAAAAGTAAATTTGAGAAGCTTGCATTTTGGAATACTTTTGTATATTTACAGAAACTAGGCTATTACATAGAGCTTCCATTGACTTTTCTCCTAGGTTTGTCAGACCCTGTTAGTATTTCTGAAACACTCGAAAATAAAGTTACAGACATGGCACTGTAATATCACAGCTGGCGCACAGGAGAAGGATTTCAAATCTGAGCTCAGGAACAATTGAAATTCTAGATTATGCTGCACATGAAGGGAAACTATTCGAGAGTTTATCTTATTAGACATAGAATCTAATAAGATGTCAGGGAAATATACACATTAACCTATTACTTAGGAAGGGGAACCTACATTCCTTTGCCTTTACATAAAAATCAAAACATAAGGGGGCTAGAGAAATGGCTCAGTGGTTAAGAGCACTGTCTGCCCTTGCGGAGGTCCTGAGCTCAATTTCCAGCAACTACATAGTGGCTCATAACCATTTATAATGTGGTCTAATGCCCTCTTCTGGCCTGTAGGTGTACATGCAAATAGAGCACTCATATACATAAAAAAAAAATAAATACAATCTTTTTTTTTTTAAATCAAAACATAAAACAACATAGCTGTGTGGGGGAGACCATAATGAATATTATTTGTTTTTGCAACAGTAGGACAGAGAGGCTACTAAAAAAATGACCATCTGTCATAAAAGAGTATTCTATTATTGTATTTATTTTCTGTTCGTTTTTGAAATAGGATCTCACTATGGATTAGTTTACGTTGATTAGCATTGGTTTTATCATTGTGGACTTTTTCACATTGAAAAGTATTAGCTTATTGAAAATTATTGTGAATTTGCATAAATGTTTTAGTCAGTAAAGAGTCCTGTGTCATTTGAATTGCTGCTTTATGACACTTTCATTGATAGTACACAGATAAGCCATAACAGTATGGCTTTCCATTGATAAAATCGTGTCATTTTTACATAAATTCTTCTGATTTAGCATTAAAGGTGAAAAGTGTTTATCTCTCTAAGAGTAAAAATGATTGCTGGTTGGTGGTGGTGCATGCTTTTAATCCAGCACTCAGGGGGCAGAGGCAGGTGCATCTCTGAGTTTAAGGCCATCCAGGTCTACAGAGTGAGTTCCAGGGTGGCCAGGACTACACAGAGAAACTGTGTCTCGAAAAACAAAACTAACACAGAGATTCATTATAAACTAATTGGGGATTCTCTTTTGTACATAAAGCAGAAAGCTGTTACTTGAAGGTAGACATAGCCTAGCTAAAATGTGTCCTGCGAATACCAGGGACCCGGCGGGCAGTGACTGGGAAGAGCAGCACTGGTGCGTTAAGGAAAAGAAGGGCTGCCTTGTAAAGTGCTTATTTAAATGAAGACGCCCAGAAGCAGAGGCCACTGCTTGGGTTGGTGTTAATCCAAATGCATAAGAACTTCAAGTGCACATGGTATAAATAATTGTGTATATTTGGGGGAAACTCAAGCCATAGGTTACATATTTGGAAATCCTTGTTTTAAGATATACGACTTGAACCACACTGTAAGAGGGTAAATGGAAGGTAAGAACAAGAAAGGATTTACCTGTTTGTCTGTTTTCCACAGATGGACGGAAACCGTTTCCAATTAACCATGGGAAAACTAGTGACGACACATTGTTAGAGGTAACAGTAAAACAACTGGCCCACTTTGGCCTGTGTGACCTTTCTGTCATCCTTACACATGAACAACGACTGCATTTTCTCTCTGTGGATACTTCTTGGCACTTGATTGTTTTAGAAAGTGCCCAAACAAAATTTTGAATTATTCTAAAAACTTTGCAAACAAGTGGCTTTCTTCCAGAGCTCTATGTGAACAAGTTAAATTTGAAAAGGGGAAAAGAATTGCTTATTATCGAGTCTAAGATTCCATCAGCTATGACTTGATCCTAATTTTAGAGAACTTTTAATGGAAATAAATTGTATGACTTAACTTCAAGGAATTATGTAATTTTCAGGTTAAGCGTTGTTTTTTACATTAACTTTACCTCTGAGCCAGTCTGCTCTGTAGCACTGGCTGGCCTGGGAACTGGCTGTGCGTAGCAGGCTGGCCCTGAGCTTGCAGCACATTTAACGTCCGGAGGCTATGTCAGCACACCTCGCTGGTTAAAAGGCTTAAGAACCCCCTTTGGGAAGAGTATTCATCAGCTGGCTTCATAGCAGACGTTAATAATCACAACGGCTTAGAAAATGAGAAAGGCTCCAGAGTGAGTCTAAGATCAGCCTGGGCAACCTAATGAGCCACTGAAGAAAGGGGGAGGGCCGGGCTTGAGCCCGCTTGCCAAGACCCAGGATTGACCCTCAGTGCTGGAAGCAGCCAAGGGAACGCGATGGCAACAGCTATGGTATTTTATGCTAAGCAAATTAGTTTGCCACCTGTCTATTCTTTGCTATTTTTAGTTTTCGTTTCACGTCAGAAAAAGAAGTCTTCAGTATAAAATTAGTGCGACTTAGAAAAATACAGAATTTGTAAACTGAAAAGTTATGCTTTCCCTCCCATAGGATGCCATAGAAGTTTGCAAGAAGTTCATGGAACGCGACCCCGATGAGTTAAGATTTAATGCAATTGCTCTCTCGGCAGCATAGCATCTCGACAGAAACACCACATACTGTATTATTTGCAACAAAAGTTAAATTTCTGATGCCATAACTAACTCAAAATTTTTAATATTTTCATTAACTTGACTGATTAAACTTTATGTGAATAAACTTTGACTTTACCTCTGTTCTGTGTTGCTTTTGATGCAGTGTAAAGTCAGTTCTCTTCCTTTGTTCCTGTGGGCGATTTATCTTGTTGCGGGACTGGCAGTAGCCTTCCTGCTCCTTTGCTGTCTCCAGAAGATCGTGATGTAGGACAGTAGGCACCTTTTCATCCCCAGTGTAGACGTATATTACATGTTATGTTTCCTTATTTATCTAGAGAACAGTTGTTCAGCATTTACTTGCAACAAGATGGTAACTATTATAGACACAGGAGCTAGTAGCTGTGAACACCGGTGACAGATGCCATGGTCATAGAGTTAATGTTCTTATCTTCAGAGACAGGTAGCAAACACGTAAAGAACACAAAAAAACAGCTATCACCCCCTGTACAGTCTGCCATGACCCCACGCTCTGGAAAGACAAAAATGCTTCTGGGAGTACAGTGGCTGCAGGGCTGGTTTCATAGACCTGTGCTCTGTGCATGCATGCCGATGCACAGGCACAGTAGTAAACATTGTGTTGTGTGTGTGTGAGAGAGAGAGAGAGAGAGAGAGAGAGGGAATATGAGAGCAAGTGTCCACGCATGTCTGTCTGTCTGTTGGTCCATATGGAAAGTATGTGTACATATAGGAACTGTGTGCCCTGCTTCATTCATAATGGCATCACGTGACCAGGAAGCTGTTTCCCGGGGTTCTGGTCCCACGTGACCTCCTCTGTCTGCCATTTCCACGCTTCTGTTTGTGTCTTACTGTAAATCTCTCTCCTTCTGGTGCTTTCCAGGACAGGAGCATGCCCAAGCAGGCTGAGGCCTGAGGCATCCACACTGGTGACAGAAGGAAACAAATTGGCTTCTAGCCTCATTCTGTTCCACACCCAAATGTCCCCAAAGTGGAGCTTCATTTCCTCTTTCAGACTGGAGGCACATACATACAAATAAAACCAATTAAAATTATTTTTATATTATATATTTTATATGAAAAATCTTGCAATATACAAATGCTTCCAATATAAAAAAAAATTCCATGGGCATGCACACCTCCCTGCATCCACTCAAGTCCCCATTTTATCTCTTCTTCAATAAAAATATAAAATTGGGGTTGGGATGGCTGCTCCAAAGGAGTCAGTACTTACCCAGGGAGCATGGAAAGTTGGGAAATTGTGAGGAAAGAAATCCTTTCACCAACTTTACACCTGACAGGGCTAATATCCAAAATATATAAAGAACTCAAGAAATTAAACACCACCAAAACAACCCAATTGAAAAATGGGGTATAGAGCTAAACAGAATGCTCAACAGGAATATCGAATGGCTGAGAAACACTTAAAAGAAATGCTCAACATCCTTAGCCATCAGAAAAATGCAAATCAAAATGACTCTGAGATTCCATCTTACACCTATCCAAATGGCTAAGGTAAAAAACTCAAGTGACAGCACATTGCTGACAAGGATGTGGAGAAAGGGAAAACACTCCTCCATTGATGGTGGGAGTGCAAACTTGTACAACCACTTTGGAAATCAATTTGGCCCTTTCTCAGAAAATTGCGAGTAGTGCTACCTCAAGACCCAGCTATACCACTCCTGGGCATATATACCAGAAAGATGCCCCACCATGTTCATAGCAGCTTTATTTGTAATAATCAGAATCTGAAAACAACCTAGATGTCCCTCAACTGAGGAATGGTTAAAGAGATTGATACATTTACACAATGGAGTACTACTCAGCTATTAAAAACAAGGAAATCTTGAACTTTGCAGGCAAATGGACGAAACTAGAAACGATCATCCTGAGTGAGGTAACCCAGACCCAGGACACACATGGTATATACTCACTTATAAGTGGATATTAGTACAACATAGATGTCCTCTGAGAGACCCTCCACCCCCCCCCCCCAGCAGAGGTTGGAAAGGGAGGATCGGGACAGATACTAGGACTTGCAGCCGGACTGAGTGGAGCACCGAGAGTTGGGGGATGGAAGGACCCAGAGGAGTCAGGAGCTCCATAAGGAAGCCATCAAGGCCAACAGATCTGGACCAGTTGGGCCTGCACAAACTGACACACCAACCAAGAACACTGCAAGCAAAGAACCTAGACCCCCTGTTGAGACATAGCCAATGAACAGCTCATTCTCCACAGCGGTGGGAAGAATGGGGACTGTCTCTGACATGAACTCTGGTGCCCGAGGTTTGATCACTCTGCCCCTTGGCAGGATGGCCTTGTGGCCACACAGAGGAAGGACAAGTAGGCTATCCTGATGAGACCTGATAGGCTGAGGTCAGATCATGGGGGAGGAGGCCCCCTCCAGTCAGAGGTCTTGGGGTGGGAGGAAATAGGGCAGAAGAGCAAGGGAGGGTGGGAATGGGAGGGGATAACAATTGGAATAAATTATAATAAATAAATAATAAATAAATAAAATACTAAAGCAAACCCTTACTCAAGTTGCTATTTGTCAAAGCAACACAGTCGCTGTCAGTTCGTTTTCTCCTTCAGAGCAGGAAACTAGGGTTTGATTTCTTGTCATCAGGGCTTCATTTCCAGGAGTGGAGACATGCACGCACTGGCCCGGCTCCTAAGTGAGTTCAATTCCTAAAACAATTTAGGAAGGATGGCAATTGGTCCCTACTGAGCGACAGACTGAAGTCCCAGGGAAAGAATGTCTCTGCCGCTGCCTCGTTCTTGAGGAAAACAATTGTTTTTCCCATCTTTGGAAGAGTTTATATTAAATGCCAACTGCCTGGTCTTCCAGTGAACTGATCCCTAAATCCTATGAGAGGGATATGTGCAATCGTTGGGTGGGGAAACACACACACACACACACACACACACACACACACACACACACACACTGAATAAAAAATGAGCTGTGTTTTGGTGTTGGCCCATTCGCTATTCGTCTCCTCAGATTATTGGCAATGGCAGGAATTCATAATCCTCACTTGTTATTCCTTACTGTTTTGTCAAATAACCTGTGCAGATAAACGATCCAGCAGCTATGTGGTTGCTCTGGTTTTTATCAAGTATTGTATTAACTGGGCCCCTTCTGAGGATGGAGCCGGAAGCCAGAATTATTCTGGAAAAGCCTTGGGTGCTGTCTCCATGTTACACATGGGCCTATATTATAAGCCCCAGGTCCCCACGATGGTGACAATAATATATGCCCAGTACCTCATACTGGTGACTACTATAGGTACCCAGGACTCCATGAAGGTAACTACTATATATGCTCCAGGTCCTCATGATGCTGACATTATGCAAATAACCTGAACCGTTAGCACCCAGCAGACACCCCCTTCCGCCATCCCTGCGACACTTGTCTCTGTTACAGAGTCCCCTGCCAGGTGGAACAGCACTTTCACTGCTTCCCATGATCCAGACTTGTGTTCCTGCCTTGATCACCTCCCATGATGGCTTGTGACCTGGAGTCTGGAACTCACACAACCCCCCAGCCTCAGTTTCAGCTTGTGACGTGGCTGTCTAGGCTAGACTACTCGCTTGAAGGGTACCTACCCTGTTTCTTCCTCCCAAAGGATACAAATCCAGGAAGACCTGACCCCCAGTGGCATTTACATGGGTCCTGGGGATCTGAAACTCAGCCTTCCTCTCTGTTGCCAGCACAGCAAAGGGTTTAAGCACACAGCCACGTTGCCATCCCTGTCTGTTTCTGAACTGTAAAGTGACTATAGATATCTTACATGATGAAGGTAATAAAAGGCTGATAAACTCCTACCAGCTGAAAAACGTTAATAGGTGAACATCAAATTATCTTGTAAATATAAACATTTTATTGACCCACAAATCTGCATCTATACATAACTATATACTTGATGCATACATCACACACACACCGTATTGTGTTTTGTCTTTTTTTTTTTTTTTAAACGCTGTGACAGTACAGGCAGACTGTTCTGTGAATGTTTTGCCCAGCAAATGTGCTAAAGCTGGACTCAGAGTAGTGGATGATGAATGCCCATTTAAAAAATTTTATTTCTCACGACTTACTTCAGCCCAACATTTTGAAGCACGCCTTTGATCCCAGTATTTCGGAGACTGAATGAGACAGGCAGATCTCTGAGTCTCAGACCAGCTTGAGTTTCAGCCAGAATGACACAAAACTTGTGTGTTCATGTTTAGTGATCTGTGCACACGAGTACAGGCTCCTCGGAGTCCAGGAGAAGGCACGGGATCCCCTGGAGCTGAAGTGTCACAGGCTGCTGGGCGCTTTCTGACGTGGATGCTGGGAGCCAAATTCAGAGCACGACAAGAGCAGTGTGCATTCTTAACTGCTAAGCTGTTTCCCCAGCACCTCGTTATTCTCAGGAAGAAGAGGGAGCTCTCTAGGAGGGTAGACAGTAACTAATGCTCTATTTTTTTTTCATCTCTTTATGAGTGGCTGGAGAGATGGCCCACTAGTTAGAGCACTGACTGCTCTTCCAGAGGACCTGGGTTCAATTCTCAGCAACCCCACAGCATCTCAAAAACTCTGTAACTCCAGTTCCAGGGGATTTGACATCAATCAATCAATCAATCAATCAATCGATTTTACCAATAAACACTCAAGAGTCAGATACTGGGGTGAAAACCTGCTAGTTCAGAGAGGCAGAGAAATCATCCAGTTGATCTTCCTTCTCAGCTGAAGTCAGAATGGAAAAGGCCCAAAAGATTCACTAGCTCAGCAGACAGCCTAGGAGGAGACGGCCAAAAACCCCAAGGCCAAAGGCTTGTTATCTGAAAAGCCACAGGCCAAGGAGCTGAAGAAGCTCAAGAGCTAAAAGAAAAGGGCTAAAAGCACAACAGCCCCTTCTTCTTTCACTTGTCTTAAATACTACTCAACTCAAAGTCCCTCCTAATATTTCATCCCCTTCAGCTGATTTCTTGTTACACCTCTTAACCAAGGGTTAAGTTTGTTAAATCCTGTGTACAGAAAGCTCATGGATTGAAGGTGTGTGTTAGGACTCAGCTGCATAGAGGAGAGAGGGGTGGTTTCACAGTTCACAATCATCTCAGGGATTGCAATAGGATCAAATATCCTGCAAATCCCCGATTCCTGGTACAGATGTGAAATAATTGTCATATTCCACAGATATATGTGAATGCTACAATTCAGGTAGTGCACACTGTATGGCTTTCAGTTCAATGACTGTGGAATGAGAAATTGGATATTTTATGCATTTGACACTGCGGACTAGTTTTAAATGCATCACGGCTGATAGCATATTTAATCAGCCACATTCTTTTCTTTTATGAAATAACTTATTCAGATTACATCTCGTGTTATCCCCTCGGTCTTCAATTCCCCTTCCCAGCATCCCTCCTTCTTTTGCCCTATTGCCCTCCCCTAAAATTCTGATGGGGTGGGGATGGGGGCTCCTCCCTTATTGTCTGGCCACAGCCTGTCCAGTCTCATCAGGATAGTATGCATACTATCTCATTTCTCTGTGGGATAGCAGGGCCACCTCACCAAGGGGACGTGATTGGATCCTGGGCAACATAGTGCATGTCAGAGGTTCATCAACAATCCTCCTCCCCTCACCCTCCTTCACCCACCCCACCCCACCCACTCCACTAGGATGCAATAAATCCTTCTGTAAAAACAAACAACCAAATTCTTAAGAGTCTAAGTGTTGCCAGGCATAGCTGTAGATGCCTTTAGCTCAGCATTAGGGCTGCGCCAGCATTGGATCTGAGCTCTGTGCCATCCTGGTCTCTAATGGAGTTCAGGGCATCAGGGCTAAATTATATAATATATTATATATATAAATATATATATATATATATATATATATATATGTATATATATATATATATATATATATATATATATATATATATGCCAGGTGTGGTGACACACACCTTTAATCCTACCATTCTGAGAGGCAGACAGATTTGTGTGAGTTCAAGGCCAGCCTGGTCTACAAATTGAACCTTAGACAGGCAAGGCTCCACAGAGAAACACTGTGTCCAAAGCGAAAACAAACAAACCAGGAGGGAGCCCAGAGTATTTACTTGGAACCTGGGGTCTGAAACACATCTCTCCTCATCTCTGTTGTCAGCACTGAAAAATAGTTTAAGCACACAGCCACATCGCCAGCCATGTCTATGTTTTTGTACAGTTAGGCAACTGTAGATATCTTATACAGAAAGATAATAAATGACTGATAAATTCCCACAGGCTAATTAACATTAATAGGTAAACATCACATTTGGCCATACACAACCTGTTTCATTCTCTTTTATGGACTGTGCTTTTGGACTATGTTTATGTTTCTAAGGCTCCAGCTTAACAGGGTGCGAAGACAAAGTCTTAGTCTTTAAGTATTAAGATAAACTATGATCAAAGTTTATCTATTTAAATATTCTTAATATAGACAAAACTGTGGTCTCATTGTTATCTTAATTAAAAGGCTGAGGATGTGTCCTGAGCCCCCCAAATAGGAACTGATAAAATCTTTAAAACCCAAAAGGCCTTCCAGACAGGCTCAGTTATAGCAAACTATACTCCAGGCCTCAGCCACTATTTCTGAGGAAAAATTGAGGCCCGCAGTACTCCTTCCTGCTGAGGTCCAGCCTGAGCCAGCTCTGCCAGGGACCTGTTTCAGATGCAGCCAAAAAGGAGACAGCTGCTGTCAGCTGCTACAGACAGAATGGGACGCTGGTCCCACAGCCTAGCCTGTTAGAAATCTGGCCTATGGATGTTACTGCTCACACACAGGCTTGTTCTCTGTGCCTAGTCACTGGAGTTTCGAGCAGCGCAAGAGCTGTAGACATTTCCAGCCTTCAAGCTCTTTGACCTGGTGGAGTGCACAGATGGCTCTTAGAGTCAGCAGCCTTGCCAAATCCAGGGTAATGCTACAGGTCTGTTTTAAATTCATAGTCGGGTTACACAGTCACATTGCCAGCTTCTATCATGGGAGGCTTCAGGTACCTTTCCAGCCCTCTTCCTATGCAGGAGACCAAACTGTAACTGTCAGGTCTAGATACAGTCTGCCTTGTTACCACTCTTTTAGCTAAAGGTCAGTGACTACTTAACAGCAATTTCCCCTATGGCTTAAAGCTTCCAGAAAGGCATTTGATGAATGTTAGGAGGTCTAAGAACGTGTTTTCAGTTTGTAAATGCAAGGTATGAGGGTCAACATGTCTAAAGGATGCTTTATTTCATCCTGTGGCTAACCTACAACTAGGACTTTTCACTGGGTGAAATCGTTGCTTCTGTTACTGTTTCTGCTGCTGCCACCACTGCCCATGAAAAACAGTCCCATTCACCGTTTCTCCAGGCTCCTCCGGGATGCCTTCTGAAAAATTAAAATCCCTACATCCATATTAGGGGCTTCTACACACCTCTGCAACCAAACTTGGACAGATCCAAAACTAAACCGTTTTAATTATTACCAGCAATCGGGTAAAATGGGGGAAGCTCCCTATGTCCAAAACTTTTTTTTTTCTCTCCCCAAATTTTCAGTATCAGAATTGTCTCAAGCATTTTCTCTTTGCTCTCCCAAGAGTTTCAAATGCACACCTAAAGGGAATTTTCTCCCTAACCTACTAACTTTGTCTTCTGTTCACATATATGTTCCAGTATCCTGCCAGACTGCCTACATCTAAGACATCATCAAAGCAGCTGCCCACGAGTGCTCCTGTCCAACCTCAGAAATCATGCCAGTTGGATGTGCATTGCCCTTCCCAGCTGATGTTCTCAGACCCTGGACAGCAAATACAACAGCCCGTTCTTCCCGAACCTGGCCAACACTTCAGCCTTTTAAACCCCCTCTACCGCTACCCTACTGTCAGCAGGAAGTAGTTAAGATGATTACTTTGCCCCTGGTCTATTTGCAAAAGGCTGAAATGTGCTCCAGGCATGGGACAAACAGCTCCAGGTTCCCCCAGCACTCCTCGGTCCCTATCTGCTGCAGGACATGGCTGACATAGCCTGCCCTCTACCTTGAACCTTCAGGGCAGAACTTTTCCTTCCCATTCATTATATAATGTGGACATTTTGTTGCAATCGCTTTTTTCTATCTCTTTTCTCCGTTGCCTACAGTTAGATACTTTAACTTACCTTACATAAAAACAATCCAACGTTCCTCATTTTTTAATTATAGGAATGTTAGCATTCTGCTTCAGTCTGCCTACCTGTGATGTCAATTGCTTACCTGCCACGGGGGCGTGGCCCTGCCCAGGGCTCTATGAAAAGACAGTCCTACCTTGCCCCTCCCTCTACCCCTCTTTCTCTCTCACCCCTCTGTACTCTCTCTCTATATATACTTCCTCTACCTCCTCTCTTCTTACTCTTCCTGTCTTTGTCTCTCTGGGGTACCCCCTTCCCCCTTCCCTTCTCCTCCCATGCTTATGTAATAAACTCGACAACATAATATCTGCTGCCTGATACCTTATTATACCTTATATCTTACTGCCTTAATTATTAATCATAACACTTCCTACCTCTTCTTTTTACACTCTTTGTTTCTCTCTCTCTCTCCCCCTGCCCCCCTTCCTTCTCTCTCCATGCTCATATAATAAACTTCTCAATATGGTTATCTTTTGTGTGGTGCATATTTCATACCTAATTAAAACTTAAAGCAGGGTACTGGGAAGGTGTCTACAGGAAAAAAGTGGTCAGTTTAACTTTTCCTTCCCAGCCACATTCTTGAGATGAAAACAAAAAGCTTCTTGTAATCGAAGGTCTACTTATTTCTGAGTGAGGCCCACACGGGGGTTCCAAAACTACATCTAATCCCAGAAGACCTTACGGGGGGGCACTGCGAGTTTGTGACGTCACAGCTCCGAGTTGTTCCCTATCTCCCTCCCTTAGTGTTGAACCGGGCCCAGCCTTGGTGGCCGTTCGTTCCGGTGTTTTGGCATCACTGACCCCGCAGCGCGCCATCTCCCATCGCTCGTGGTCAGCGGGGATCCAGAGCTACACCCGATCCCAGGATTCCCCGCTAACGGAGCGCGCATGTTTAAATATCACAAGCCGGCGTCCCTCCCCCTTCCCGCGCCCATCGCTCGGCTCGACCCGCTGCTGGGGCCCCGGGGCGTCCCTTGTCCCCATCGCTCCGCGCCACGGCCTAGGCCCGAGCACAGACAGCATCTCCCCCCAGTTTCTGTAAACGTCGTGGGTCAGCGCCCCTCGCTGTCACTAGGATTACACGCGTCCCAGGCAGCACACACAGATAAGCACTGGACGATAGTTAACAAAATGTATGATTAAACAGACGCGGGAACCGGAGACCCGCTGGTCCCTGCACTAAGGAGTCCCTTAAAAACACCAGGCTCAACGCAGTGACGACATCCAGACGCGACCGCAGGGCTGGAGAGACGTCTCCGGGCTTAACGACGCCGGCTGCTCTGCTCTTCCAGAGGTGCCGAGTTCAATCCCAGGCAACCACAAGGTAGCGCACGGCCATCCATAAAGGGACCTGGGCGTCCTCTGCTGGCGCGCATGTGTGCATGCACCTACATCTAATAAATAAATAAAAACAGATGGGACAACCGGGAAGCCATTTCCGGTTGGATTTCTTGTTCCTCTTTTTCACAAATACGCCTCACGGATGGAACTTTCTTTGCGGAACCCCCGACTGAGAATATAAACATGACAGGTGCTAGGGAATTCGGGTCCTCAGTCATGTTTTCTTAATCACCTGCTGCTGCTCCAGTTTCTATGGATTTATTTACCAGACAGCCTGCTCATCAGTATTTGAGAAAACGTGTTTTGTAAATATAATATGGTACGATGTTATATTACAATTCATATATAATATATGTAATTGAATAATATATTTATTTTAATTTAATAATGTATTAGTTCAGTTTAATTAAATTATAAATGATAGATTATTATGGTTTATTATGATTATTTATGTTAAAATATGAATTAGAAAACATTTTAATTAATAATTTGCATTATTAATATGCAACAAGAGCCCGAGTGACCTGTATTCAGTCCAGCTCTTAACAAGCTCGCCCTCTACCGACGGATGACTAAACTGCACGTGTAAACCAAGGACTGTTTCCAGGTTAGACTATTAAAGTAGGGTTTGTGCTAGAGAGTAATTGAATAGTCTTTAGATCTTCTTGACAAGGACGGCTTCACTAAAAAGCTGACTAAAGCTGAGACCTGAGTGACAGAAAATTATAAAGTGTGGATGGGCAGGAACAGGAAGTAATCGTAGCAGCATCTCGAAGTTATGATAGGACCCAATAGATGGAGCATATGATCTGCACATAGGAAGTGTGGTCGGAGCAGGAAGGACTCTGCTGCAGGAGAGGACATTGAGATTTATTGTCAGTGTGATGTTAAGTCACTGCGGTTAAGCAGAGGAGTGAGGATCTATAACTTTGAATGGTCATTCTGACATGGATGGATGGCTGTTTGGCACAGATGAGGCTTCAGAACGGAGATAGAAGGACTTGTAAGAAGCCCACAGTGACTGGGTGAGAGAATGAAAATGGGGGGGGGGAGCATCTTTGGGACAGGGGAGGCTCCCAGAAGACTGTGGGGGTGATCCTAGCAGAGACACCTAGCAGCAGGGAGTATGAAGCCTAAAATGGTCACCCCCTGTGGCCAGTGGGACACCAACCCACCCATAAAACCTTTGACCCAAAATTTGTCCTGCCTACCAGAAGTGTAGGGATTAAGATGGACAGAGATTGAGGGAAGGACCAACCAGTGACTGGCCCAATTTGAGACCCACCCCACGGGAGAAAGCCCACCCCTGTCACTATTAATGACTGCTATGCTTGCAGACAGGAGCCTAGCATAACTGTTGTGTGAGAGGCTCCACCCAACAGCTGATGGAAACAAATGCAGAGACCCACAGCCAAACAATAAACTGAGCTTGGGGGAGTTCTGTGGAAGAGCAGGAGGGAGGATAGAAGGAGCTGGAGGGGTCAAAGACACCGTAAGAATCTACAGAGTAAACTAGCCCAGCCACATAGGGACTCACAGAGACTGAACCAACCAACCAAAGAGCATGGGCTGGACCTAGACCTCCTACATGTATGTATCAGATGTGCAGCTTGGTCATCATGTGGGTCCCCTAACTGTGGGAGTCGGGTTTGTTGTCTCTGACTCTGTTGCCTGTCTTTAGATCCTTTTCCCCTAGCTGGGCTGCCTTGTCAGACCTCAGTGGGAGTGGATACGCTCAGTCTTGATGCGACTTGAGGTGCCTGGGTAGGTTGTTATCCTTGGGGCGCCTCCCCTTCCTAAGAAAAAAGAGAGGGGAACAGGAAAGGGGGCATGAGGGTGGGACTGGGAGGAGAAGAGAAAAGGGCTATAAAGTGATTAAATAAATGACTAAAAAAAGAAAACAAAAAGCCCTCAGTGGCCGTTCAGTGAGAGGTATGTGAGTGTATTGGAGTGTGTTTTGAGGAAATAAGTTTTTAAAGACAATTACAGGGCTCCCAAAAGGGTGGAAGAACATTTATAGGGTTGGAATAAGGCCCAGGGTTACTGACATGGAATGTTTTAATAGTTGTGGGGCAGGGGTCACTTGGGCATGTACATTTTTCAAAGCTCATTGAACCCCACATTTAGCAACCTATTTCACAGTATGTACATTTCATCTCAGATACAGGACAACAAAAGAAGATTTGGATTGGACTCAGCGTCCAGGAGCACAGCAAGCTTGTCTTACATGAAATTCTAAGCCGGGCGTGGTGGCACACGCCTTTAATCCCAGCACTCGGGAGGCAGAGGCAGGCAGATCACTGTGAGTTCGAGGCCAGCCTGGTCTACAAAGTGAGTCCAGGATGGCCAAGGCTACACAGAGAAACCCTGTCTCGGAAAAACTGGGAAAAAAAAAAAAAAAAAGAAATTCTAGGCCAGTGATGGGCTATAATTTAAAGATGACTTACTGTTGGGCCCTGGTGTCACATGCCTTTAACCCAGCACTCTAGGGGTGGGGAGGCAGGCAGAGGCAGGTGGATCTCTGTGAGTTCAAGGCCAACTTGGTCTACAGAGTGAGTTCCAGGACAGCCAGGGCTACAGAGAGAAGCCCTCTCTTGAAAAGTCAAAACAAGGGCTCGAGAGATGGCTTAGAGGTTGAGAGTCCTGAGTTCAATTCCCAGCAACAACATGGTGGCTCACAACCATCTATAATGAGATCTGGTGTCCTCTTCTGGACTGCTGGTTCACATGCAGATTACTGAATAAATAATAAATAAATCTTTAAATACATGTTTTTAAAAGAAAAGTCGAAATAAATTAAGTAAATGAATAAACAAATAAATATGATTACTGAATTACTGTTTATTCCTGACAAAAATACTCTTTTAGTAAGTGTGTCATGGAGTTGGCTTGCAGAATGACAGGACTGCTATTATTAACGTTTACTTACATTGGTGCCTAGAAGCTTATAAATGATGACTTTCAGACTCTCTCACAACCCACATTTTAAATATGGTCCCCCCGCCCAGTGACTCACATGAATATCTGGGGAATTGGCAAATTAGGAAAAAACAAGGTGTAATCAGGAAGCTATTTTGGAGGATATTTGAGTTTCCCATCATTGTAAAGAGGGCTGATGATAATTGGGGTGAAATAATCTGAAATAAATTCTATACTGTGACTGCATACAAGCATGGTGTCTTTTTATAAGCATGATATACATAGTTGTATTACGCCTATAATAAGAGCCACGCATTCTGTTCTAGTAACGTCATATGTGTGTTTATGCACCTGTATGCAGTCCAGTCTGGCCTCCCCACACTTCTTTTTACTTCTAAAGTAATGGGACAGGATCCAGAACTATTCTATTACTATGAAGAACACTAGGAAAAAAACTAACTGATTGACATGTTACTTTTCATTTGTTTGTCTAATGTATAAGGGCCAAAATAGAAGCTATTTGCTTACTATGTTCATTCATGTTAAATAGGAACTGTCAGCTTTCCGGGAAAACTCATCTGTTTAAAAATCTATCTGCCTTTGTTGTTGTTGTTGTTGTTGTTTTTGTTTGTTTGTCTGTTTTTGTTGTTGTTGTTTGAGACAGGGTTTCTCTGTGTAACCTTGTGTGTCCTGGAACTCATTCTTAGATCAGGCTGGCCTCGAACTCATAGAGATCTGCCTGTCTTTGCCTCTCAAGTGCTGGGATTAAAGGCAGGCGCCACCATGCCTGGCTTTTGTTTTGATTTTTAGTTTCTGTTTGATTGTGTGACATTTGGCATAAATGACTCGTTTTGGCTCAGTCTGTTGGGACTGAGTGCAGGAGGAGCTCAGTCTAAACAATAAATAGCCTGTAATGTTCAACAAGCCCTTATGAGCCAACTAGAAAATTTCAGTACTTGCCACATCTTCTGCTCTGTGCCCTTTAGTACTGTGTGCGTCACTTTCTCATGACATGTGGCCTGCAGGGCAGACCAATAGTTTTCTGTAGAAATCTGAAGAGACCAAGACTGAGAGACTGTCGGCCCATTCTGGATGATGAGAATCACCATGATAATTCTGGGAGGATGACACTGACATAGGGACCAAATATATTTGTATGAAGGGCTTTGGGAGTTGACTAAGCATCTTCTTATCAATGGTAATTGTTTGCTTTTAACTCCCAACACTGCAAGAAAAAAAATGATTTGAAGCACACAGGTGCCTTAGTAAACACCATCATTAATCTTTTATACTTCCTATGTTTGTTTGTGCCTAAAATAGAAGTTCTACATAGTCCATGGCAAATCAAAGTTTAATCATATCTTTAAAAAAACACCTGTAATTATTGATAACAATACTTGAATGAATTCATTTTCATTTCATGTTATATTTGTATACAGCATATTAAGTAAGTCTTATCATTGGCTGTGTGTAACATACAATTCATGTATTTACTGACAGTAATAAAATTTAAAGGTATTTCTATCTGCTAATGCTTATCTGCTTCCATGGCTTCCAAAATGTCTGAAAGCTGTCCATTCTTCTACTGTTGTTTGTAAAAAATTAAAGAGAAACATATTTCGAGGACCTAAAGAAACCTTACTTGTAGAAATCTTGCATAGATGTGTGTCCATATATGTACATTCATGTGTTTCTATATGTATGTATGCATGCATGCACACATCCTGTACAACCAGTCCCCTATATGTAAGTTTCAAAGGTATTCTCAGACCCACCAACTGTAAATTGAAGCATTTGGAACCATTACACAGTTACACAGACCTTTATCATTGCCCTTAGCTATATCTCATATTTGTATTGCATTAGGTATTTCTGGTGATCTAGATATTGCTTTAAGGATGCAGGGGAATGCATGTAAATGTGGGTGCCCTGGAGTTGGTGTTAGGTGGGGTTGGTATAAGGGCCAGAACCAATCCACAGATAGGATGCTTGCATGCCCTCACCTTCACAGATGTTCACACCTGGAAAAGGCCAATAACTTAGGTCTAAATTCCTTGTATCAATTAAATCTTTGACTGATGATCAAGAAAGCGCTTGAAAAGTTTGTAATCACTGTAAGATGTTTGGAGAGGCGGTGTAGAGGGCTTTTTATATACACAGAGTTTGATGTTTTTATCTTTTAAGATTCTCTGGTAAGTCAATCATTAGGTAGACTTGCAGAGAGGGGGAAGAAAGAGTGTAGGAGCCAGAGGGGTCAAGGACATCACAAGAAAAACCACAGAGTCAACTAAGTGGGCTCATAGGGGCTCACAGAGACTGAACCGCCAACCAGGCAGCCTGTGTAGGTCAGACCTAAGCATTTTGCATATATGTTATGGTTGTGTAGCTTGGTCTTCTTGTAGGACTCCTAACAGTGGGGAGTAGGGCCTGTCTCTGACTCTCTTGCCTGCTTTTGGCACCTTGTTCCTCCTACTGGGTTGCCTTGTCCAGCCTTAGTAGGAGAGGAGGTGCCTAGTCTTACTGCAACTTGATATGTGTGAAGGAATGTCTTGAGTTGATGTAACACTGTTGATAAAGTGCTGTTTAGCCAATCAGCTGGGCAAAGGACAGGAAGTGGAAGGCGGGGCTTCCTGGAGAGGGGGAGGAGCCAAGATTGACAGTTGAGAGGGAGAGAGAGCAGGGTTGACAGTTGACAAGGAAGTGGCCAAAGGATCAGATTGGCAAGTGTTTGGGATATATGTATATTAAGAGGTTTAGGGCAGTTTGTTTTAATTTATGAGTAGATTAGAATTAGTTTAAATTCTGCCCAGCCGTAGTATTTGCAGCTTTAAAGTACATTTCAGTCTCTCTGTGTCAGTTATCAGCTTCCTAGGCTGGACCCATACAATTTACTGTGACAGATACGCCATGGTTGGTTGAGACCCATGGAAGGCCTGTCATTTTCTGAAGAAAAACAGAGGAGGGATGGATGGAGGCAGAGGAGAAGGGAGGTTGGGAGGAGGGACTAAAATGAGGGGAGGGAGGGGAAACTGCTGTTGGTTGGGGTGTTTAAAAAAAGATTCTTTGGTTAGGTTGTGTTCCTTGTATTTTCATAAAATTACTACCAGAACCCAAGTATGGAATATGTGTGCTGTGTTCAGATTGCAGAAAGTGGATCATTATTTTCTTCCTTATTTTGATATAAAAATTTGACCTCCATAAAATACATAAATATTTCAATATCAAAACTGTACATTGAACTGGGCAGTGTTGGAGGTGGAGACAGATTAATCTTTGTGAGTTTGAGGCCAGCCTTGCCTACAGAGCAAGTTCCAGGACAGTCAGGGCTACACAGAGAAACCCAGTCTCAAAAACCTTAAAGGAAAAAAAAAAAAAAAAAAAAAAAAAAAAAAAAAAAAAAAAAAAGAAAGAAAGAAAGAAAGAAAGAAAGAAAGAAAGAAAGAACACTATTAAGGCATTGGGGGATAATGCCAGTGGGTCATAGCTATTTTTACTTCATTTCTTACATATTCTTACTTGTTTTTTCTTGTGAATAAAAGTTACTCTAATCTGTGTCTTTTGATCATTCTGAGCCTCTTATTTATATCTCTGTGTTAGGTAAAGGTTCTCAGTGTGAATTTTCCACAGGTTTCCATTACATTCTCTAAGGCTGCTCACCAAGACAGTGAAGACAAGTACTTGTCCATAGTTTCTGGTGTAACTGAAAATGTGTTTGGGAGCCCTTCACTGCATACAACCTATATTGGAAACTGTCTTTAAATGAACTAAACTTACCAAGAAAACCAGATATACAAAATACATGTGCTTTGAATATGAAATGTCCCTCATGATCTTAGGTGTTGAGACACTTGGTCCTCAGTTGATGGCATTGCCTTGGTTTCTATGGCCCCATGTCTGATTGCAATCCTTGTTCTGAGAATCTCCTGTCTCAGTGTTGTGTAAACACCACTCCTTTTCCCAGTTGTCCCTTGATATGCAAATAAAATAGCTTCCAGTCAATGCTTGAGCAGGGGAGACAATAGGGCTGGACTTCCTGCCCTCCAGGGTAGGAGGAGGAGTTAGAGGAGGAAGTGGGGGATTCAGCCATGGGCAGAATTCTAGGAGTCATCAGGAGAGAGGAGTTGGACAAGGAAAGCCACAAAAGTGCAAGATCTTGGGGATTTGCTCTGGAAGGAAGACAGACTACCTTAAAGGGTTAAGAATAGAATCGTAACTTCTCAGTATTGTGAAGTGAAGCGTATTAAACAAATATAACACAGTCTCAATTATGCTAATGCTAGCTGGGGTAAGAGAGAAATAGAGACACAAATACAGTTATAAAAATAACTTCAAAAATAACTTGAACACTATTCCTTTCTTCCTCTCTCTCCCCTTACCATATATCACCTTCTCCCTCTCCCTATATCACTTTTTCACCCTCTCATCCTTTTCCTCTTCAGCTTTTCTCCCTCTTTTCTCTCTCCACTTTCCTCTGCCTTTCTCTCTCCTGTTTTTCCTCTCTTCCCTCCCCCTCTCTCCCTGTCTATCCTGACTAGTTTCACTTCAACTTGACACAAGCTAAAGTCATATGAAAGGAGAGAGCCTCAGTTCAAGGAAGCCCTCACCAAAGAGTCCGTAAGATAGCTTGTGCGACATTTTCTTAATTAGTGATTGATGTGGGAAGGTCCAGCCTGTCGTGGGTGGAGCTACCCCTGGGATTCTGTATGAAAACAGGTTGTGCAAACCATGGAGAGCAACCCAAAAAACAGCACTCCTTCATGGCCTTTACATCAGTTCCTGCTTCCAGGTACGTGCCCTGCTTGAGTTCCTGTCCTGACTTCCTTCAGTGATGAATAGTAGAAGTGTAAGCCAATTAAACCCTTTCCTCCCCAAGTTGCCTTGTTCATGGTGATTCATCACAGAAATAATAACACTAAGACATATTGGTACCAGGATTGTGGGATGTTGGTCAGCTGGGGCTGAAGAACCAGCTGTGAGATACCAGCATCGAGGTGAAATATTCTGGGACGTTTTTCCTCAGGGTCAACACAAAGAAGCTGTGTTCTAGGAGCACTCAAGGTGATACCTCATGGTGATAGCCAAATTTGGTACTGTAAGAGTCGCCTGGATGGTGTTGGTTTTGGAGACATGAGCCAGTTGTGGGGAGTACCTGAGGGTTGGCACTGGGAGAGGCCAGGGCAGGCCATTGGTAAAGGTTACAGCCTCTGTAGCAGTTGAAGGCCCAGGATTAATGGTCTCATGCAGAGAAGTTGAGGTTTGGCCACATGAAAACAGCCTAGGAGAGGCAATGGGTGAAAATACAGTCCAGTTGCAGCACATGCCAGTACCATGGGATTGCCACCAAGAACAGCAGCGGTAATGGCGTACAGCCTCCCAGTGCTTAGATGACACATCCTATCTTGGTGAGTACAGTCTCCCAGTGCTTAGATAACATGCTGTGTGCCCTACAGAGTCAAGTGATCCAAGCCCCGTGGAGGAGCACAGAAGATGGTGAGTGCATCCCAAACATTGGGCATGGAGTTGGGTTTTGCTTTGTTCAAATTGTGATTGTGCCCTAGTTCTTCCCTCTTGAAGTAAGAAAGTACATAATTTATTTTTTTATTTTACATGAGGCCACAGTTGAGAGGTTTTTTTGTGTGTTTGTTTGTTTGTTTGTTTTTTGTTTTATTTTGTTTTGTTTTTTAAGCATAGTTTCTCTGTATAGATCTAGATGTTCTGGACTTGCTCTATAGACCAGGCTAGCCTCAAACTAATAGAGATCTGCCGGCTTTGCCTCTGCCTCCTGTGGGATTAAAGGCATATGCCACCCCCACCTGGCTATTATTTTAAACTTTTAAAAAAGATATTTTGGGAGACTGGAGAGATGGCTAGGAGGCTAAGTGCACTGACTGTGCTTCCAGAGGTCCTGAATTCAATTCCCAGAAACTACATGGTGGCTTCCAACCATCTATAATGTGATCTGATGCCCTCTTCTGGCCTGTAGTTATACATGTAGGCAGAGCACTGTATACATAATAACTAAATAAATCTTATCTAAAAGAGATTTTGGGAGTTTTACAGACACTTTGTAGTTTTAAAGAGAAATTGTTATATATATGTGTGTGTGTGTGTGTGTGTGTGTGTGTGTGTGTGTGTGTGTTTATGTATATATACACATTTGCAGCAATTTTAAGTATATATATAAATAATAATTAATAATAGTTATTATTGTTAATTATTATTTATTTAGGGTTTCTTTGTGTAGCCTTGGCTGTCCTGGACTTGCTTTGTAGATCAGGCTGGCCTTGACTCACAGGGGTGCGCCTACCTCTGTCTTCTGAGTGCTGGGATTAAAAGAATGTGCCACCACACCCAGCTTTTTTTGGGGGGGGACATATTCTTGTTTAAGCCCAGCTATCCTCCCACTCCCCGCACAACTTTAAGTTTTTTCTTAAAAAAAAAAAAACAAAAAACAAAAAACAAAAACCCAATACAACAACTATCCCCCAAACCAAGAAAACAAAATAAAACAACATCCAAAAAGAAAGACAAAGCAACACAAAACACCAAAACGTGACCAGATAAAACACACATACACACACACACACACACACACACACACACACACACACACACACCCTTAGAAGTCCATTATATGTCAATCAACTACTCCTGAACATGAGGCCTGCCCTGGAGTGGTTGACATACCCAGTGTCACTTCATTGGAAAAACTTTTTTCCTTTCCCAGCAGGTATAAATGACAGTCCAATTGTTAACCTTTATGCTATTGGCTAGGTTTTCATTCATTCATTCATTCAAAAATATAACAAAAATATGATAAAACAAAAATTAACACATTGATGTTAGACAAAAGGAAAAGAAACCAAGAGAAGGCACAAGAATTATTCCCACTCATTCACACACTCTAGGATACCATAAAAGTGCTACACCGAAAGCCATAATGGAAGCTGGGAGGACCTGCTTCAGATCTATGGATGCCACGCCTGTGAATGATGTGAGTTCAGTCTGTGAGTTCATATAAACTTTGCTCATATTGACTAAGAGGGCCTTGTTTCCTTGATGTCCTCCTCCTCCTCTGGCTCTTACACTCTGTCTCCTGTGCTGTGGGTTCCCTGAGCTCTGAGGGCAGGGATTTGATGGAGACATCTCGTTTAGGGCTCAGTGTTCCAAGATCTCTCACTCTCTGTGAAATGTCTGGCTGTGGGTCTCTATTTTTGTTCCCATCAGCTGTAGGAGGAAGTGCCTCTGATGATGGCTGAACAAAGCACTGATCTATGACTATAGCAGGATATCATTAGGAGTCATTTTATCATTACTTTCTCCCCTTTATTAGACCAGTATTATTTGGTTTTGCCCTAGGTCCTTAGCCTATCTAATCTCAGGTTCTTGATCAAGCATCAATGTCAGGTATGGGTTCCATCACAGAATGGGCCTTACGTCAAATCAGTTGTCGGTTGCTTACTGCCACAAGCTTTGTGCCACCATTGCCCTGGCATATCTTGCAGGCAGGACACAGTCGGAGGGTCGGAGGGTCTGAGGGTCTGAGACTGGCTTGATGTTTACATTTCTCTTTTAGTAGTATGCAGAGTACCTTTCTGTACCACTAACTAGAACGAGGCTCTGTGTAGGCACCAGCTTGGCACCTCATGGTGAAAAGCATGGCAGGGTGCAGGAAAACATGGTGCTGAGAAGGAGCAGAGAGTTCTGCATCCAGATTGTCAGGTAGTGGTTTGTTTGTCTGGTTGGTTGGTTTTGAGTGTTTTTGTTTTTTCAAGACAGGGTTTCTCTGTGTTGCTTTGGCTCTCCTGGACTTGCTTTGTAGACTAGGCTGGCCTCGAACTCCCAGTGATCCATCTGCCTCTGCCTCCCGAGTGCTGGGATTAAAGGTGTGCACCATCATCGCCTGGCTATAGATTTATTTATTATGTATACAGTGTTCTGCCTGCATGTACACCTGCACGTCAGAAGAGGGCACCAGATCTCATTATAGATGGTTGTGAGCCATCATGTGGTTACTGGGAATTGAACTCAGCAGTCCGTGCTCTTAACTTCTGAGCCATCTCTCCAGCCCCCGGTAGTGGGAAGAGACACTGGGCCTATCTTGAACATTTGAAACCTCAGAAGCCCACCCCTAGTGACACCCTTCCTCCAACAAGGCCACACCTCCTAATAGTGCCACTCCCTGAGCCTATGAAGACCATTTTCATTCAAACCACCACAAAGGCTGGTTAGGAATCTGTTCTTTCCTGATTTCTCTCAGACCATTCATCATTTGTATATACTGACTTTTGGGAGTTAATTTTGCTTTACTGAAAGTGTTTATCAACTGTAAGAGTTTCTCGATGGAATTTTTAGCATCACTTATGTGTACTGCCATACCACATGCAAATAAAGATACATTGATTTTTTTCCTTTTCAATTTGAATTCCTTTGATCTCCGTCAGCTGTCTTACTGGTCTAGATAAGACTTCAAGTCTTAGCTATATTAAGTAGGTATACAGAGTGCACAGCCTTGTCTAATTCCTGGTTTTAGTGAAATTGCTTTGCGTTTCCCTCCATCCAAGTTGGTGTGCTGTCTCTGGGCATGCTGTAAATTGCGTTTATTATGTTGAGGTATATATCCCTTGTGTTCCTCATCTCACTATTATCATGAAGGGGTGTTAAAATTTGTCAAAGGCTTTTGCTCCTTCTGATGATATGATCATGTGTTTTTTTCTTAACAATTTGTTTATGTAGCAGATTATATTTATTGATTTCCATAGGTTGAACCCTCCCTGCATCTCTGGGATGAAGCCTTGCTTATAATGGAGGACCTTTTTGATGTGTTCCTAGATTCAGTATTTGCAAGTATTTTATTGAGTAGTTTTGCATATATGTTCATAAGAGAAATTAATTTGTAATTTTCTTTCTTTGTTGGGTCTTTTTGTGGTTTAGATATCAGGGTAACTATGGCCTCAAAAAATGAATAGGGCTGGGGCTAGAGAGATGGCTCAGGGCTTAAGGGCACTGACTGATCTTCCAGATACCTGGGTTCAAATTCCAGCACCCACAAGGCAGCTCACAACTGTCTGTAACTCCAAGATCAGACACTCTTACATAGACCTACATGCAGGCAAAACATCAATGCACATAAAATAAAGGTAAATGAATTTTTAAAAATGAATAGGGCAATGTTCCCTCTGTTTCTATATTGTGGAATAATTTGTCTATTTAAATTTCTTATCTCATCTTGATTTAACTTTGGCAAATGGTACATATTGGGAAAATTACCCATTTCTTTTCCATTTTGGTGGAAAACAGGTTTTTAAATCATGTCTTTATGATTATCTGTACTTTCTCCATATTGTTATGTCCCCCCTTTCATTTCTAACTTTAATAATTTAATTATTCACTCTCTGCTTTTTTTGTTAATGTAGACAAAGGCTTGCCAATCATTGATTCTCAAAAGAACAACTCTTTGTTTCATTGTATTTTTAGAACTGTTATTATTGTTTCTGCTTTATTGGCCAGTCTGGGTTTGATTATTTCTTGCCATTTAATCCTCTTGGGTGTGCTTACTTCTTTTTGTTTTAGAGTTTTCTGGTGTGCTGTTAACTTGTTAGTATGAGATCTTTTCTTCTTCCTGTTTTTTTTTTTCATGTAGGCACTTAGTGTCATAAACTTTCCTCTTAGCACAATAGAAGCATTGTGTCCAACAAGTTTATGTATGTTGTGTCTTCATTTTACATCAATTCTAGAACGTCTTTAATTTCATTCTTAATTTCTATCAACCTGTTTTTATTCAATAGTAAGGTGTTTGGTTTCCATGGATTTCTAAATTTTCTTTTGTTTCTGTTGTTGTTGATATCCAGCTTTAATATGTGGTCGTCTGCTATAACGTAGGGAGTTAGTCCACTTTTCTGTTTCTGTTGAGACTTGCATTGTGTCTGAGTATGTGGTCAGTTTTGGAGACCACTCCATGAGGTACAGAGAAGAAGGTATATTCTTTTATGCTTTGGTAAAATGTTCTATAAATATCTGTTAGGTCCATTTGGTTCATAACTTTCTCTATGACATGTCTATTGGTGATAATGAGGTTTTGAAGTTTCCCATTATCTGGGTGTGAGGGCCAGTATTAGATTTAAGCTGTAATACTGTTTCAAACTTGGGTGATCTTGTGTTTGGTGCATACATGTGAAGAATTTAAATGTCATCTTGGTGGATTTTTTTCCTTTGATAAGTATATAGTGTCCTTTCCTATCTCCTCTAATTAGTTTTGCTTTGAAATCTATTTTGTAAGATATTAAAATGGCTACACTAGCTTTTGTCTTAGATCCATTTTCTTAGAGTATCTTTTTCAACCTTTTATCCTAAAGTGAGTCTAACCTTAATGTTGAAGTGTGGTTTTTGGATATAGCAGAAGGATGGATCCTGTTTTCTCATCCATTCTATTAGTCTGTGTCTTTTTATTGGGAATTGATACCATTGATACTGTGATACCAATGACCAATGATTATTGATTCCTGTTATTTTGCTGTTGTTGCTGTTGGTGGAGGTGACATGTGTTTCTCCCTTCTTATGACTTTGTTGGTCTGGGATTATTTATTCCCTGTGTTTTCTTGGATGTAGTTAACTTCTTTATCTTCTGGATAAAGAATTGGAATTTGTCTTTTAGCACCTTCTATAGGACTGGATTTGTAGGTATGTTTTGGTGAAGTTTGGTTTTATTATAGAATGCCTGATTTCCCCCTCTATGGTGACTGAACGTTTTGTTGGGCATCGTGGTCTGGGCTGGCATCTGTGGGCTCTTAGACCCCGTGGCACATTGTCCAGACCCTTCTGGCTTTTAGAGAAGAGATAACTTTTAAAGTGTTTGGATTTGTAAGGCTATGGGGATTTTAAAGTTTGTAAGTTTGTATCTGGGTAGTAATGGCACATGTCTCTAATCCCAGCACTCAGGAGGCAGAGGCAGGTGGATCTCTGTGAGTTCAAGGCCAGTCTGGTTGTCAGAGTGAGTTCCTAGACAGCCAAAGCTACATTAACAAAATCCTGTCCTGGAAAAAAAAAGTGTGTAAGTTTGTTTTATATTGTGTTGTCTTTATTAATGTGTGTCTTGGGGATGCACAAGAAAGAACATGTGACTTAACAGTGATGTGTTTGTTTATCAAGTTGACAAGGGGTCAGTTTGCTGGCTAGTTTTCTGTGAACTTGACCCAAGCTAGAACCACTGGGCACTAAGGAACCTCAAGCAAGAAAACGCCTTCATAAGATAAGGCTGTAGACAAAGCCTTAGAGCCTGTAGACAAGCCTGTAGAGCATTTTATTGATTAGTGATTGATGGGGGGAAGACCCTGACTATTCTGGGTTGTGCTATGCTTGGGCTGGCCATCCTGGGTTCTACGAGAAGGTATGCTGAGCAAGCCAGGGAATGTAAGCCTGTAACCAACACTCCCATGGCTTCCGCATTAGCTCTTGCCTCCAGGTTCCTGCCATGTTTGAGTTCCTGTCCTGACTCTTTTCTGTGATGAACAGCAATATGGAAGTACAAGCTAAATAAACCCTTTTCATCCCGACTTGCTTTTTGCTAATGGTGTTCCATCCCAGCAATAGAGACTCAGACAGCTTTGTTCCTTCCTTAGCCCCTCTCCCCCACACTTCCCCTCTTTTCTTTCTCCCCATGCTGGGTACTGTGATCCCACATGAAGGACCCAGAAGAGAGGCTTCCTAATAAACAGACTGATGCATCCATTCTCCTAGAGGAAGACAGTAAGGCAACCACTGGTGTCCTGGGAGTTTCTGGTTGTATTATATGCCTATAGCCCTCTTAGTAATATTTCAGATCCCCATTGGCTGGGAAAAAATCTGTTTGTTTGTCTGTCTTGAACTGTGTAAAGACCTTTACAAAACTTTACAAAAAAGAAAGGATATCTCCAGAACTTTGTAATGTTTTCTATTAGGCAATGAGAGTAGCTCACAGTGCAGTCATCTGTGATGGTCACCGTCTCAGACATAAGCTGGGTCCCCAGTGCTTGGGGCTTCTTGGCATCTCTAATCTGATAATCAGAAGAGCTTTATTTCTTTGTTAAATGTATGTGTTATGTTTTTAATTAAGCTCTAAATTTCATTTCACAGAGTCTTGGGAAGACTTAAGTTTCCTGACAGTGGCATAAGAAGCATGCCCACAACCTCTTTGCACCCTGGGGCTTGATTTCTCACGGGCCATGGGACCCTGTGGACTCTGACTTCAGCTGAAGCGAGGATGTTGTGAGTGGGCGGAAGAACACACACTTCCTCATTTGATGGCTGTCTGCTGAACAATGTCTTCTTCCTGGACCCATAACTGGGAAAAGACTTGAACCATGGGAGTTGAGTAGGATCACAAAACTGCTCCCTTTTCTTGCCAACTTTGGGATTTTGAATGTGCCCCCGACTCCACTCCCCATTAAAGGACATGTTTCTAGTATTCCTTGGAGTGTCACTTGTGGAGGAATGTTAATTCAGAATATGGCTGCTCTGGCAAGAGATCACTTCCAAAGATCTTCTAGGTCTGGGTGATCTGGTTGGAATACAAACACACCTTTAATCCAGGAGACAGAGGCAAACAGATCTGAGTTCAAGGCCAGCTTGGTATAGAGTAAGTGTCAGGTAAAGAAAAGCTTAGGTCCAGGCATGGTGGTCCATGCCTTTAATGCCAAATGAAGGTAAGGATAGTTTGTAGAAGGAAGCACCCGTGTTTGAAAGTGATGTCTAACTGAGTGGCAGAAAAGATGATGAATCAGAGAGGTTTTGACAGAATAGGATACGCCCAACTCTCACCAGGAGAGGAAAGGGAAGCTACCTTAAGAGGAAGTTTTTCGGAGAGAGGAGACAATTTTACCAGGACATTAATAGAGAGCTGGGTTGCAAAGACAGGGCTCAGATGAAGACAACCAGGCCAGAAAATGAGAAGAAGCCAGAAGATTAGAGCAGATTGCTGAAGTAGTTTGAGGCTAAGCAGAGCAATTCTGGGCCAAGAGAGAAGCCAGATTATGTAAGTCAGCTGGGAGAAGAGTTTGAGCCAGAACAGCTAAGTTAAACCAGCTAGCACAGAGCTCAGAAAAAACAAGTCAGGGTGAACTTATAAAGCAGTAAGACTCAGAGGCTAAAGCACTCTAGGCCTAGATTAGATTGTCCGGAGGCTAGAAGCTTCCAGAACTAGGCCTAGGCTAACAAAACAAGGCAGTAAGAGGAGAATTGAGCCAGGAGAATACATGATACTTTTACAGCCACCTGTATGATGGAGGAGATTTCTATTCTTGAGTCCTCTGTCAGGACCCCTCTTAGCACGAAGCAGGCCTGAGCTGAAGGCCACTAAGTAAACATTCTTTGACCTTCATAAGTCATCATTGTAAGATAATTGGATGAGACAAGAAATAAGCTTCCAAAGATGCCATCTTTATACCATGCCTCATGAGACATTTTCTAGTAAGAAATTTCAGTGCTGGGCGAGCCTCTGGGTGTTCAGAGAGCCTCACTGCTGGGCCCTAAATAGAGGATGTATAATGCCCTACTCCAGCTTCCCACCTGAGTAAGAAGGTGCAGTAGCCATCTGTGCTGTTCTTAGGAAGGGCCACGTTTCTGCACTTGCAGGGACAATCAGCCTACAGAAGGAAGACCCTCCCTGCAGCCCCAGCAGGAGACAAACCCAGCTCTTCCTCCTGGGTTCCCAGATGTCATGCTCTGCTGAAATAGGTCTTGCTTTCTCCAGCACACAAGAGCCCCGAAGCTGGCTTCTAGACAAGAGATCTTCCCTTTGGCGTATACTGGTTATCTATTGCTGTGTAGCAATAGATTACCTCCAAGCTTAGTATCCTACAATAGCAAACGCAATCTGTCAGTGTCTATTTGGTATGGATTCAGAGACTGCTTAGCATGATCCACGGAAGGAAGAGAACAAGGAGAAGGCTTCAGAACCTTCAACTGCCACAGCCCTAGGAGGAGGACAACTGGTCATCAGGGAGGTGGAGACAGTCACAGCCATAAGCTGCGATAAAATGGCCCTCTAAGATGGGACCAAACTGGGATAGGAGACAAACTTCCCTTTCCTCAAAGCTACCCGCTTAAGGGAGATGGCAGGAAGGAAAGATTGCTAGGTCTGTAACATCCTTGTCTACCTACTCGCTCAAGTAGGTCACTTCCGCAAGTCTCTGAAGTGGTCTCTTCAAGCATCATTGACCAATTCTGTGTTCCTTCCGCCCAAAGTCAATGAGAGGAGCTCGGGGCCTTCCTGTGGAGCCATACAAGCTCTCTTAACTGGAGCAGAGATTGTCAGGCAGGGGGAGCAAAGGATAGTAGATATTAGGTTGTGAGCCGCAGAACAGAAAGCAGTCAGGTTCTGGGTAAGTAGGGTGATGATATGGAAGCCAGGTGCTCACCCAAGCCAGTGCATTTGGTCAAGATCTCACACTCAGAAGCAGCTTCTCCATAAGCTGGGGGGGGGGGGCACTTGAGATCGCAGATGTCCGTACGCACTTGATCATCTTGGTCAATGCGGCATCTGGGTTAGCCCATAGCCTGCTGGGCACTTAGATGGCAGTGTGCTTTTGAAAAGGGCCAGTCTTATTTTCACCCTTAAGGGAAGCTTAAGAGGTATCTCAGCAGTGCCTCGGATCTCATGAACTACCTGCATGTTTCTGGCAACCATTCTCTCCGTCCTTAGCTGCAGGCTCTTGTTCTGAGTGACGCTCTGTCATTTGCTAGCATTTCTTTTCTGTCAGCCATGCTTGCTAGCTTGTAGTTGAGGTACTAGTGAACTGTGGGGTTCTTTCTAATCTGAGGAGGCGCCTAGGGGTGGGGCTCTTGGGTTACTGCCTCCTTGGGCCTCTCAAACCTTCACAGTTAATACAGTAAAAGCCCCACATTTTCTTCTGATGTGGCTCAGTTGGGTTCCACTGAAAATCATCCATCCTGTTTGTAAATGACAATGTGCATTGGAGTGCTGGTGTACAGGGATCAGGGGATGGCAGCCATGTGTCAGGGTTGGTGCCACTGTCCCATCTCTGTCTTGGGTGCCCTCTAGAGTGAAGGCACCTGTCTTCATGGAGGTCAAGACTCTCTTTGGTGTGTTTTCTGCACGCCATGCCATGGCAGCTGGTTATTAATCTACGAGACCCAATCATTGACCCATTGTTATTGTGGGAAGGTGGAATTTGTAGTGACGCAACACCATCTCTATGGGTAATGGGACTCTGTTTGGACTTCAGGTGCAAACAGGGCATGTTTACCCACAGCTCCTAGCCTCTCAGCTTTTTGTGACAGGAAATTGGTTCCCTGCAGTTGAGTCACAGTCCTTCTATGCTTACCTTCCCAGCATGCCTTCCTGCTTTCTAGTAATGGGTGTCCACATTAGTGGGGAACTTTACTAAGGCTAGCTCACAGAAACCTGACTGAAGACTGTAAGGACGACTGACAGCTCTTCATTTTTCCAGCTAATGAATCATACTATCCTCACTCCTTAGAGACTGTAGCTCTCCTTTAGTCAGGCCCTGGCAGGTGGTGCCTATTGGCAGAACTTAGCTCTCCAAGTCTGGGCTGTCTCAGTTCTTGTTCAACTCTTCGTGCAGCCTTGGGGAGCCATAGTGCATGCTCAGTTAAAAAAAAAAAAACTACCACTGAGCTGACAGGTTTTCCTTGTTCACCCTTCTGAGGCAGAAGGGTGATAGCAAGAGACCAGATGCCTGGTAGACGTGTGAGTCTGCTAACATTTCCAAGAGGCACTTCTGCCAGGGATTCACCCCCAAATTCCCAGGCATTGCACATTAGAGAACTTAAGGAACCCAGCCCAGGATGCTCATTCTTCTCTCTATAGCTCCTTTCCTCTTCATTTCAGTCTTTTAAAAACTGCCCGGTGCCTGGCCCGGTGGTGCATGCCTTTAATCCCAGCACTCAGGAGGCAGAGACAGGTGTGAGTTTGAGGCCAGCCTTGTGGGAAGGATTGTAGGCATTATCCCAGGTGAAGGCACTTAGAAACACCACAGATAACCCACTGAGATTGACATTGTAATAAACTGAGTAGAGCCATCCTAGGTCTAGAATTCAGGAAATGGACTGGGGACTCCAGCCCAACTACTGTGTTTCTAATCAAACATTGATGGAAGGAGGGATCCTGAGAGGAGACCGGCTATTGCACATGTGTGTGTGAGAGAGAGACGCAGGCGGAGAGGAGAGGAAAAGGCTACAGGTTTGGAGCACGAGTGTATGTGGATCAGAAAGATGACCAGCATAGGGGCCAGAGAAGCATACAGGCCAGAGACACCTAGGGATCCATCTCATGGAACGGCAGGTTTATTTTTGTTTCCCTTTAACCTTTTTTCCCTCTTGTATAAGATAGTTGGGTTGTATAATAAAGTCTAATTGTTAAAAAACAAAGCCTACAAAATGATTCCAGGACAGCCGTGTCTACACAGAAAAACCCTGTCTGGGAGGGGGGGTGGGGTGGGGGTGGGGAACTGCCCAGCTCAGGCCTGGCATGTGGGTGAGGTTATGACTGGACAGTGGGATCACCAGCAGGAGGCAGGGGCCAGAGGGACCACGTAGGCTCATGGCAATGCCTTTGTTCCACCTCATGGTGGCTGTGAGCATTGAAGAAGGCTACTTGAAGAACCCCAAGGACTCTGCCTTCCAGTTGACCATGACCATGCTATGAATCTGTGGATGTGTTTTCTGACATACCATATGTGCTTCCATATTCACTGCTGCAGCCCTGCCTGTGTGGAACATAATTTCAGAGGCTCGCAGTGCTTTCCCCTTTGTCCCTTAGTATGCTGTTCTCTCCCTTTCTCTCCCACTCACTGTCAGCAATGGACACCAGAAGCTTCCAGGCAGTCCTCAAGCAATCTAGTGTGACTTTATGACTACTTTATTTTCTTACTGTCTTCCCAAGCCAGCAGATGTTTGGAACTGGGGGGGAAACTAAATTGTCACCCGACGGTTACTGTTACAGTTAACTAAAGACCTTGACATTTTTCTTTTAAAGACAGGGTCTTGGTTTATCGTTCTGGCTAGCCTGAAACTCCCAATATAGACTTGGATGGCCTCAAACTCTGAGAGATCCATTTGTCTCTGCCTCCCGAGTGCTGTAATTCATGGTAGCTGCTACTACACATGGCTTTATCCATACCATTTGTCTTAGTCACTGTTCTATTGCTGGGAAGAGGTACCATGACCAACATAGCTCTCGTAATAGAATTTCCGAGGGCTTGCTTACAGGTTCAGCGGCTTAGTTTAGTGTATCGTGGCACACAGGCAGACACGGTGCTGGAGAAATAGCTGAAAGTTCTACATCCTGAGTTGCAGGCAGCAGGAAGAGACATACTGGGCCTGACATGGGCTTTTGAAACCTCCAAGCCCATCCCCAGGGTCACACTTCCTCCAGCAAGGCCACGCCTTCTGAGCCTTCTCAAATTGTGTTACTCTTTGATGACTAAGCGATCAAACCTATGAGCCAAATTGGCCCCATTGTTTTTCTGAGACAGGGTCTCTCTGTGTAGCTTTGGCTGTCTTGGACTCACTTAGTAGGCCAGGTTGGTCTCGAACTCACCGAGATCAACCTGCCTCAGCCTCCCAGAGTGCTGGGACTAAAGGGGTGTGCCACTACACCAGGCTTAGAATCTATTCTTATTCAACCCCCCAACTCCATTTTTATATAAAAACGATTTTCTTTTAAGAGAGTGGAGGGGCTGGAGAGATGGCTCAGAAGTTAAGGGCACCGACTGCTCCTCCAGAGGTTCTGAGTTCAATTCCCAGCAACCACATGGTGGCCCACAACCATCTATATAATGTGATGTGACGCCCTCTTCTGGCCTGCAGGTGTACATGCAGGCAGAACACTGTATACATAATAAATAAATAATAAATCTTTAAAAAAAAAGAGAGTGGCATTATTTTCTACATATGCAAAACCTTTTTAATATCTCCCTTGAAGATGACAGGTAGATTGTTCTATCTGATAATAAAATATATTAGAATTGGAAGTTTGGGGGTGTCATCATCACGCTCTGGGAGACCCAGTTGCCATGATCTTCAGAGTTTGGTGCTGTGCTTGACACTTAGTCACAGCCAGATCCTCCTCTCTACCTCGAACCAAGGAGAGAACAGGAGAAGATGTGTTCAGGTAGAACAGACTGAAACCTTCCAGGCACTTAACAGAGGAAGAAAGAGAAAGGAAGTCACAGCTGGGGTGATTGCCAGGGGACTTGAGGGTGTTTTAGGAAAGAGAGATTACTGAGAATCCCAGGGTGTGTGGAGCAGGATCTAGCTGAGCATTTCAAGCTTCCATGAGCACAGGAAATCTTGGATCTTGTTAAAACACACACACACACACACACACACACACACACACACACACACACACACACACACACAAATAAATTCCAACGGAGCAGGTAGATGCTGGAAACTGTGTTAGTTTCAGCCAGTATCCTGATGGCTCTTTTGCTGTAGGTCCTACAGCCATATTTTGAGTATTGATTTTTTTCTGTAGTCCAATTGAAAAGGTGAACCTTGAGCAGCAAGAAGAGGTGCATCTTCTATAGACTTTGGAGATCCTAACTGACGGGCTTTCTAAGAGAGAAAAAAGGTTTTCCTAATACTTAGTAAGGGCTATATCCCTGCTGTAGCAATTTATCTTATGGTGTCAAGAACACATTGCCAGGGTATGCTTAAGCTTTAAGGAAAGGCCTTTCTTTTCACTTCATGGGTCTGGAGTACAAGACTAAATAGTTAGTGATGGCCTTGCTGCCAGGGGCTATGGCCAGTACAGGAAATGGCATGGTGTATTAGTGTTCTCTAGAGTAGCAGAACTTATAGACTGAATCTCTTTACATGCACACACACACACACACACAAACACACACACGAGCACGAAGAAGATTTATTAGAATCACTTAGAGGCTACAATCCAGCTAATGCAACAATGGTGGCCTATGGGCAGAAAGTCTAAGAATCCAGAAGCTGCTGAGTCCACAGGGCTGGGTATCTCAGCTGGTATTCAGTAGATGATGGAATTCTGAAGAAGTTGGCTCTAATGCCATGAAGGAACAGACTTGCTAGCAAGGGGAGAGCAAGCAGGCAAACAGCAAAAGCTCCCTTTTTCCACGTTCTTATGTAGGCTTCTAGGAGAAACTGTGGCCCAGATTAAAGGTGTGTCTTCCAGCCTCAGGATCTGGGTCAGCATTGTGTGTCTTCCCACCTCAAAGATCTGGACCAGAAATGGATGCACCCAAGCAAAAATAATCCCTTAGAGTCGTGCCCTCCCTTTCTTGGCTGAAGTTCATTCCACATATAGTCAATATGACAACCAACAACAGCCATCACATACGGCAAACAACACTGAAGTCAGTGTGTCTAGTGTGTCTTCTTGTCTCTCTCTTGCTTATAAACATACCACGATGCAGTCATGGGGACGCCACCTTAACGATTTGAATTCTAGTCACCTCGTAAAGGCTGCACAGCTGGACAGTATTTTCAGATCCTGCTTTACATCTCACAATGGAGTTAAATTCCAACACAGGAAGCCTCAGGGCTTTCAGGGCCCCAGCGCTGAGATTATATCCAAACGGTATCACCCGCTAAGTGGCTGCATTACGAGAACTGCTTCATTCTAAAACTTCTGACCGTCAGAAACAGAATTCTAGTCCTCTCAATGCTCGGCTAACTTGAAGCTAGGGTGCAAAATGGAGTTCTGTGAAAAGAGCCTTTAGCATCCTCAGCAATGACTGGAAGTCATTGAGCTAAAGTCACCCCATCACAAGCAGAACTCGAGTTTATTTTACCTTTCCCCCGCCCCATTGCATTTACTTATGGGATGAGGAGGCACACATTGTCAGACAGTGTGTGGGAATGTGTTGTCTTCTTCTACCACGTGGGCCCTGGGGACTTAAGGACTGGTAGGAAGGACTTTTACTCACCGAACTATCTCATGGGCCCAGGGCTCAGATTTTCAGCAAGAGACATTCATTGTCTCATTCGTGGCAGGGAGGAGTGTGGGTACAACCCAATACCTCACGCAGAAGCACTTTCCCACAGGTGTGCAGGAGAATTATAAATGAAGCAAATAAAGGCTGGCTTTTATTTGCTATTTATCATTCCCCCCCCCCCACGTACAACAATAGGCTGCATTGAAGGTAGTTTTTAGAGTTTATCTCTTGAATCATCAGATTTACCTTTTAAAAGAGAATTTAATAAGGAGATGGAATGAATAGATCACCTTTCATGCCCATGCACAAGGGAGGCCTTCACATTTCTTCTTATAAATGATTTAACTTAAAAAAAAAAAAAAACCAAAAACCCAAACAGCTGGAGCTAGCAGACATGCAATTTAGCAGAGATGATTGGAACTTTGATCTTTCCGGTATCAGTCCTATACCTAAGCACACTGCTCATTAGAAAAGCATTTTTATCTGAACCCTTCACTTTTGTGAGCCAAGAATGCTAACACACACACACACACACACACACACACACACACACACACACACACACACACACACACAGTAGCTACATTTACAGGACTGAAATCACCCTGAGCCATTATTTTAGCATTTCAAGCTCTTGTTACCACTGATTTTCTCTTATGGATATTTAAATTTAGGTGGATTTCCAGATGGTGTTCGAATGGCAGGACAAGGTCAAGTTAGCTAATACATGGGTGTAGGGTGAACCTATTTTAACTTTTCTTATGAGCGCTTTGAAGACAAGTATACTGTAGGTTAGAATATTATTCTTCTACTGAGAGTAACATTCTGCCCCCTGGAAGTCTGGGGCCACTGTTTCTTTAGATGGCCCATCTCTTCATAACAGGGAGGCTGAGAATAGGTCTTTGCATATATTGTTGTTTGGAAAGAATGCAGGGAGTGTAGCTCCATTTGGCTTTTTTTTTTTTTTTTTAGGAGCTCATGTAGATAGAAAAGAAGATGTTAATAGGGAAGCGAGAACTAAGTTATGCAACCAAAATAAAATCATGTCGACTCTGCAGACATCCTCAGCCTGGCTTCTGATTGTCCGTAAGCACAAGGCTGTCAAGTTTGAATGTTCTCTTATCAGTTTGTCATCCCTCTTTGTCCCTGGCACTGGTAGATGACAGCGTGAGGCAGACTGCGGTTTCTCTGGTGCTTTCCTGAAGGAAGGGCATGTGCTAATGTCACCCAACCCACACAAAGCCATGGGAGCCCAGGTTTGCCTACTATAAGGATCTGGCTGGATATCCTTTGAAAACTTTTCCTCATTTCTTCTCTAATTCTTATAATTATCTGTAAGTACACTTGAAAATTAAAATACTCCTAACTCAAGTCGTGCTTTTAAGAGCACTAAGAAGTGTTAGCCTGGAGCTCCTTGATCAAGGGATCAAGCTGGAAATGATGCTTAGGGCGGGGATCACAGTGACTTACACCGGCTATCCTAACCGGGTGTTAAGTCCATTCAACACAGCAGTAAACAGCTATAAACCAAGAGAACACTGCGATTCGACTTAGAGCGATTTATCGCTGCACAAGGGCACACGGAGAGTCTTTCCTTCCATGTCAGCTGAAGATGCTCTTAAGTCTAGCATCTCACAAGCTCCTTTCTAGGTACCAGTGCTTTGCCGCTAGACAGTTTCCTTGGCAAATAATTTTGGCGACACCAGCTATTACTACCAATTATTTTTCTGAAAGCTGGATGTGGTGGCTCAGGCACAATGACTTTCCAGGAAGCCCGGATCGCACAGATCTGATCTCAGAAGACAAGTAAAAAGGCACAATGGTGATACAGTTTGGAGACTTAAAAAAATCACTTTAAAAAATGTCATGTGAGGGACTGTGTAAGTGTGAGGCCCTGAGTGTGACCCCCAGCACTAACATAAAAGTCTGGGCACGGTGGTGCAATGCATGGTAAGTGCAGTACTGGGGTGGGGGTGTCGGGTGGACACAGAGGCTCCTTAGATTTTGTTGTTTGGTCCATGTAATTAAATAGCCCTCCTCCAGGGTCCCAACAGTAAGGCAGAGAGGAGGAGGATGCCTGATGTTGACCTTTGGCCCTCCACATCCACATACAAACAGGTGCATAGGCACACTCCAACACTACCATGCACACAAAACACAAAAGAAAACACAAACACAACTCATGAAATTAATCTTTCATTATAATGTATGCAACAAATTATTGTTCCTCTCCCTCCTTCCTTCCTCTCTTGCTTCCTTCCTTTATTTCTTTCTTGCTTCCCTTCCTTCTTTTCCTTCCTTCCTTCCTTCTCTCCCTCCTTCCTTCCTTCCCTCCGTCCTTCCTTCCCTCCCTCGTTCCTTCCTTCCCTCCCTCCTTCCTTCCCTCCCTCCCTCTTTCCCTCCTTCCTTTGTCCCTTTCTTTCAATATCTTACATATAGTTTAGATTTGACTCAAACTCAGTTCTTCTTTGACTTCCCAAGGGCTGTGCTGGGGTTATGAACTGTACCACTACCCAGCCTTTGCCTAGTGACCACTGGTCTTCCTACAGAATCTCCAACCACTCAAGAGCATCTGCCTCTATTTATCTTGGTTCAGTTGTTTGCTTTCTGTTAGCTTCTCAGTTTTGGGTTCGGTCTCCCCATCTGTGACAGGCAGTCACCCTTCCCAGTGGTACTTTGTCTCATGTTAGATATTAGTCGCTCCTTAAGGAACTGCTACAGAAAAGCTAATGTGCATCCCTTACCAAAACCTTCTACAACTGAGAAGGGAGTTTGTTTTGGATTAGAATGGATTTTTACCTCATTTCTTTCCATGAGATAGTTGATAAATGTTTCAGAGGGCCTGTTTCTTTAGTTAGAAAACATTCTCCTTACTCCTTACAGGAGCTAGCTTTACTCTGGGACCCATTAGATGCAATTTGAAGGCTCTGTATAGGAGCATACACTCCAGTTTGAGCCATGGTGGAAGTGGTAGAGATAGGGGATAGCTATAGCTAAAGAATGAAATGGTTGTTGGAATTATAGCAAAGACTTTTTTTCTGTCCAAGATAAATGCAACAGAGCTTCAAGATTCCCCCTTTAATTCTTCTGCTTATATTGGGCATTAACAGAAAAGTATTATTTATGTTGTAAAGATCTAGCAGAAGATCATGTATGCATGTGCATGAATATGTGCATGTGTGCGTGTGCGCGTGCGTGAGTGCGTGTGTGTGTGTGTGTGTGTGTGTGTGTGTGTGTGTGTCAAACTCTTAGAGATGGATTTCTCCTCAGTTAATTGTTTCACTAACAGAAATAAAGCAGTAGATAGATAGATGTTTTCTTTGTCTACAGAAAGCCCCTTTTCCATGGATTTTTTTTTTTTTTAACCTTCAATTACAATGGACTGGACTAGTTGGCTTGACTGGCATTTTTTTGTCAATAGGAACCAATGAGGTCTATAGGAGCATCATAAAGAGACCATTCCTAGTCCAAGAGTTCATGAAACACTAAATGGAGACCACATGATTTGGGTTCTGATCCTTTTGAGCATTCTAACTGATTCCCAATCTTCAGAAAAGCCCCTCACTTTTCTTGGAGAGCCTTCTGTCTGAGCTGGCTATATGGCAAGCATATTCTAACTTTTGGAGAGGGGATAGATCCCTTTCCCTAGAGACAGCATTCCTTGTCATCCTGGAATGCTGAGCAAGGCCAGGAAGTCCTGTTCACAGTGTGTGAAGGTTCTCACTGTGCAGAGGTGTTGGATTGCTCGATATCACTGTGATCAAATGTAAACATGGGTGCAACCTGAGCCCCTTGTTTTGAGGAACAGTCATTTCTGTAGCTTAATCTTTTAATTACATCTTTTACGTTTTTTGTTAGTTTTGATCTTTTGAACCAGGGTTTCAATATAGCTCAGGTTGACCTCAAGCCTCTAATCCTCCTGCCTCAGTCTCTTGAGCAACTGAGATTACAAGTGTACACCCAAATACTTGGCAGCTATCACAGTTCTAGAGTATAAAAATACTTAAGTATCTCCCCATCTTTTTAGGAGAACAAATTGAGGCAATAGGAAGGTAATTTCTCCTATTGAATATAGTTAGTGGGAGATTAGGTAGAAATGCTCTGCCCAAGCAAAAAGACACAAAAAACCCCCATAAATCGTGCTAGGTGTAGTGGTGTACGTCTTTAATCTCAGCAGTCAGGAGGCAGAGGCAGGCAGATCACTGTGAGTTCGAGGCCAGCCTGGTCTACAAAGTGAGTCCAGGACAGACAAGTCTACACAGAGAAACCATGTCTCAAAAAGCAAAAAACAAAAAACAAAAAACAACCCCCCCCCAAAAAAAAAGAAAGAAAGAAAGAAAGAAAGAAAACCATAAATCTTTTGTAGGGAGAAGGAGACTTGGTTATTTTCAGCTTTGATTTTTCTTACTAAAAATATCTTTCTAGGGAAAATAGACTTTATTTTGTTTATCTCATTGAACTTCAGGAAGAGAACTTCTGTAAACACATACTCATTCTTTCCCAGGAACCCCAATAGTTTATTTTAAAGCTAATTCTAGGGTAAGTCCTTTTGATCTTATTGCTCTCACTCAGAGAATTACACTATGGTTGTCTAGTCCTGGCTATAATGAGAGACCCTGAGAGAGGAAAAAAAAATGCCTTAAACTTATGTTAATAATTTGATGGTGGAAAAAATTCTCCTTTATGTTAAAAAATAAGAAGAAAAAAAAAGAAGAAGAAAAGAGAAACTTAGAAACATTGCAAGCTCTTTACTGTTGGCAGAAAATAACCAACTGCTCTTTAAATTACTGGTTTGGCCCCATGTTTTGAAAGTTGCTATCGTAGTTGGTCTCTTAATGACATGTCTGCACATCTAAGGGGAAGGTCGATAAGAAATAAGAGCTTCTCATCCTGTCTCTCCCGTCTTGGCCGGTTAACCATCCAACAGAATCAGAAGATAAATTTAAGAACCCAGCCCTAGTCCTCTGAGTCAAACACTCCTCCTCTGGAGGCTGTCCTGAGAACTCCAGTCTGCTGCTGCTGGTGAGTGACACCACATGGGGCGCATCTTGCAGATTCTTCATGTGTTTCCTGGCACACTTACATCTCCCCCAATATGTTCATCTCCTAATCATTGTCTATAACATTCTGACTGTTCTCCCCTGTCTGGCTTTCATGTCCAAATACAGACTTCAGCCTTCCTGTCTGAATACCATTATGTAAGTGCCATCCACATCATAATCTTCTCATCACCAGCCCTGAAGGATGCATTTTTATGGGTCGACTTGGAATAATTAGAGATGGGATAATTATAATTATTGTTATGTATATTATAATCTTTATCTACTTTCTAGAAATGATTCTTCTTGTTAATTATGCTACTAGAAAGCACAAGAATTATTCATGTAATCCAGATGTTGGTTATCTGTGAATCCATAAAGGCAGACACTCTCATGAGCAATGACCAGGTGCAATATAAATTTGAGTGATTTTATTAGCATAATTCCCACTGTTATCTGCTGTTTTCAACTCTGCTTGGTACCAGATCCAGATCCCTCTTCTCTTTGCCCCATGATACACTATTCAGTTTCCTTCAGCGTTTTTCTATCTTAGTCACCTTTCAATCATATTCAACTCATTTGCTGCATGAAACATGGGTCTAAGAGACACTTCTGATGTACCCAAGCATTTCCTAACAGAGTCAATCTGTCTTTGAGGACCCAGAATAATAGTCCCTCAGTATGGGCAGTTTGCCTTGAAGGACATTCAGCAATGACTGTCTGAAGACTCTAGATTAGTACATCTACAGGGAAAGCACTGGCACCTAGCAGGAATAGGAAACGGAGACTACTACATAACCCACAGTATACAAGACTGACCCTCCTGTCAAAGAATTATCCAGTTCCAATCATTTTTGGTACTTCCATTGAGAACCTCTGCAATAAAGCAATTCTTGTACTGGCTACAATAATAACTAATAGATTTCTTTTTTTCCCTTTTCCTGTTTCTTCTTATTTTTGTTTTGAGGGTCTGTGGTAGGCCAGGCTCATCTTGAACTTACTACATACCCATATAATCTTGGTCTGACCGCCCTGCTTCTACCTAGTAATTGCTAGGACCACAGGCACGCACAACCATTCCTAGCTAATCAGTGATGGTTTTTGTTCTTACACTAGCAACACTTTGTTCTATATATTGAGTTGTAAAGCAGGAATTAACTAGACACCTAGTTCAATGAGGAAATCAACAACGTGAAGTCTTGGGAAAGGGGTTTGTTTCATAAAGTAGATATAGCCAACTTAGCCACCATTTGCCAAGATATTTTGAAGGTTATTGTAAGGAAAGAAATGAAGAACACGCAGGAGAAAGGCAGGCAGATAAAGGGGAGATGCACAGTTCAAGAAAAAAGGGGAGCATGTTTGAATGAGAACTATCTCCACGGGCTTGTGTTTGAATACTTGGTCCCCAGTTGGCGGAACTGTTTGGGAAGGTCTAGTAGGTATGACCTTGTTGAAAGAGGTGTGGAAGTCAGGGACAGCTTTGAGGTTTCAACGGCCTGGACCTATTCCCACTGTGCTCTCTGCCTGCTGCTCACCATTTGACATGCGAGCTCGCTGTTCCTCTCGCCATGCCTTTACCCAACCTTCATGGACTTAGTCCTCTGAAACTGTAAGCCCGATTAGATGCGTTCTTTTATAAGTTGTATTGTATTGGACAAAGCACTTTAGAAAAGTATCTAATGTAGAAGTTGGAACCAGGAGTGAGGTATTGCTGTGACAGACTTTGACCATGAGTGATTTCTCTCTCTCTCTCTCTCTCTCTCTCTCTCTCTCTCTCTCTCTCTCCCCCTAACACTAGATAGGAGGAAAAAAGAAAGAACATAGAGAGGAAAAGGGGTAATGATATTGTTAAATTGCTTCTCGCTGATTAGGGGCATCGAGTTCCTTGGGGCAAGAAATGGTGGAAAGGTCAGGGTCCCTCGGAAAAATAAGGAAAACAGACTCAATGAAGCTTGAATTGGGGTAGATGAAGTCCAGTCTGATTCCACAAATTGTAAGCATTACCCTGTTTACCATCACAGGGAATGGCGAAGAAAATTCAGCTTGTGGCATGAGCTGCAAAGTCAAGTTTGGATGTAGCTTTGTGTCATACAAGTTTTCTCATTTTATAAAAGTAATATATATGAGAGAGAGAGGGGGGGGGTATGGTGGTGCACACCTTTAATCCCAGCACTTGAGAGGCAGAGGCAGATCTCTGAGTTTGAGGCCAGCATAGTCTACGAAGTGAGTTCCAGGATATTCAGGGCTAGACATAAAAAAAAAAAAAGTTAATTTTTTTCCATTTAGTAATAGCCACTGTTAAAATTTCCTAATTTGTACTATGTGGCAACACTCATAAATTTAAACATATTAGCTGAGTGAGCTGGGCATGATGGAACATGATTGTAACCCCACCACATGAGAAACTGAGATAAAAGCAGGAGTTCAAGTCTGGCCTTTGTTATATAGCAAGTTTAAAGCTAGTCTGGGCTACATGAGATAATGCCTCAAAAAATGTATTCCTGTATACAATATTTTTTCCTCCTGGAAATATATTTAGTCAATGTATGTATTTGTCCAGACTGGGCTGGAATTTCTGGGCTCAAGTAATCCTTCTGGTCCAGTCTCTCAAGTAAGTGAAAGCCACCATTGTGCCGCCATGTCTGGTCCTTCGCTGTATATCCTAAGTCCCTTCCTTTATCAATGGCTGACTACCCTTTCATGTTTTTAATGATGGTGTGGTATAGCGCTCCAGGAAGGAACTTCTCTTTATTCTACCTTCTCTATTAAGGGAGGTTTTGATTTCTTTGGGATTCTGATTTTGTGACCAATCACACTGAGGGTCTCACAGTTTGCATCTTCTAGAGGATGGGGCAAGTGGTCCTTTTTATGGTGCAGTTCAGGAACAGGGATCGGACCCCGTGAAGGGAAGAGTGATGATACATGGATAGGGTACATAGGGGAAGCTAAATAGAAGCATCAGTCAACACCCGGGTCCATTGGAGACCAGGTAGCTTGGTCCCTCAGAAAATAGAAACAAACAGGGGAGGTTTTCTGTCTCGAGTAGTTTCGTCCCTATAGAAGACAGCTGCCCTGAAGAGGCGTGATCCCAGGTGAGGTTACGTCTGCAGCAGAGGCCAAACTAGGAAGTGAGACAGCTGTGTCTGCTGACCACACTTCCCCATAATAGGCTGCAAGCATTCCTAAAAAAGGAAGGCTTGGCTTTGACGGTTCTGCATCCGTTGCAGATGTTCAGTCTGCATTTCCACTTTTGCTTATATCTTTAGGATTTGTTCCCAGGAGTAGAATTGCTGGAATAGACCATGGTTATTTTAGAATATTTGGTCTTTATTGGCAAACGAGCCTCCAGAAAGATTGTGACCCCCCCCTTCCCACCAACGAAAGGAAGAGCGCATTTCATTGCTAATGCATAGGAAAAAAGAGCATCTATGTTGCTTATTTACTTATTTTTCTTTCCCCAAGACAGGGCCTTGAACTTCCTATATGCCTATATCAGCCTCCTGATGGCTATGACTAAAGGGAGGGGCCACGTGCCCTCTTCGGTGTTTTCTAAATATTAAAAAGTGCCTAACTTCTCTTGGACAGTACATTTTTTGATGCTTAATTAGAAAATTATGTATATTTACTTTATGTGTATGTGTGTTTGTGTGTGTATACATGTTTTACACCACATGCGTGAAAGTCAGAGGACAACTTGTCAGAACCTTTTCTCTCCTGCCACCATGTGAGCTTCAGGATCAAGTGCAGGTAGTTACCGAGCCTCTTTATCTGCACTCGCCCGGATGTTTAATTGTCATGAATTTTATCTTGAACTCGTAAGGATAGTATCTTTTTCTATAAATTTGTATACGTCTTCCTGAGAGGTAAAATAACCTAATATAGTGAAATAGTGAAGTAGAGAATTATGCTTATGTGTCTTGAGGTGTGAACCTGCAGCCCTAAGGAGGCTGAGCAATGGCTGGTGGCTGACTGACTTGAAACAATGCTCAGCATTCTCTATCCCCTGCAATATGTGGACTTGAGCATGTACCTGATGCCCCCATTGAGCAGGAAAATTCTGTATGAGAAAGACAAACACAAGCAGAGGGAGAGAGAAGGTGCCCAAAAGGAAACAACACCACCTCTTTTGTGGTAAGTATGTCCGTGGGCTTTTACATTCATCGTCATATTTAGTTATTATAAAATAATCCTTTTGAGATGTTACTGTCTTCACACTTTTCGGATGATGAAGCTGAAGATCTGCGAACTGGTAACTTACACTGGTAAGTTCCCAGGCCTGTGACCTTCACATCCTGGGCAGCTGGCTCTGAAGTAGGTTGCTCATAAACATGTATTAGTTACTTATTTTGCAGTGAGAAAACACCATGAGGAAGGCAACTGACGGAAGAGTTTATTTTGCCTTACAGTTCCAGAGGGAGAATGGCAGCAGGAAGCAGGAAGCCGAGAAAGCACATTTTCAAGCATGCCCAGCGAACAGAGAGAGTGACGCTGTGAGCATGCAAAGCCAGCACAGTGACACCCTTCCCCAGCAAGGCTGCACCTCCTAAAGGTTCTGGGACCACCCCAAACAGCTGGGGACCAAGTGTTCAAATACTTGAGTCTATGGGGGGGGGCATTTCTCATTCAAACCATCACCACAGCAGATGCTTCAGATAGCATGCGCTCATATAATAACTTTAAGAACCTACTCTGATCTAGCCAATGGACAGGACATTCTCCACAGTTGTGTGGAGAGTGGGGAACGGACTCTGACATGAACTCTGGTGCCCTCTATTTGACCACTTTCCCTTGGTGGGGAGGCCTGGTGGCACTCAGAGAAAGGATAAGCAGGCTACCAAGATGAGACTTGATAGGCCGTGACCATATGGTGGGGGAGGAGGTCCCCTCCTGTCACAGACCTAGGCGAGGGGAAATAGGGTCAAAGAGGGAGGGAGGGAGGAATAGGAGGATACAAGTGAGAGGATAACAACTGAGTTGTAATCTGAACAAAATTTTTTAAATAGAACAAAACAAACAAACAAACAAACAAAAACCAAGAAAAGGAAAGAACCCTGGTCCCACTGCATTAGCCATATAGAACCTTTGGTGTTTCTGAGCATTTCAGTATGATGTTGAGTGTTTCTGTCAGGGTGGTGGCTCACACCTGTAATTTCAGCACTGGAGCGGCTAAGGCAGGAGGACTTGCTTGAATCCCAGGCTACTCTAGGCTACATTAGTGAGGGCTATCTCAAAACAACAGCCCCTTCTGTTTCATTAAATACAACCATTCAGCATTGTACTAAGTATTTACTTCATGTTTACTAAAGACAGAGCAGTTGCGGGATAGAGAAAAGCAGAGAAAAATCTTCCTGTTTTCTTTAATCATTCCATTCTCTTCGTGGGTTTGGCTTAATAAGTGTGTAGGCAGCAGGCAGCAACGGTCCAGTCAGTGGTCTCCCACCGCAGCAGGAACAATTGTCCTCCCCAAAGCTTGTCAGGCAGCTCTTCTAAACAGACCCACTGATTATAGCTGGTGCCAATTAAAAAAAAAAAGGATTGAACAAAAATAAACCTGCGGAATAAACAGAAACCATCACCCCAGTCCAGATGGTCTTCATTCAGAAGAGCAAATGGGTTCCAATCCAGCCTTTAGAACTAACTTCCAGGAGGCAGGAAATACTGAGAAAGAAAGAAGCCCTAAGCCCTAAGACAAATCCCAAAGGCAGCCTGGTTTTTTTCCAACATACTTCCATTCCAAAAAAGGAAGAAGGGGGGAGAAGGAGGATCTTCTAGGGTAAAAAAAACTCTGCAACCAAGTCAATGCAGATTCACTGATTGCCTCTTGGTCTAGGTAAGTCAGCTGCAAAAGATGTTTTAGGATCAGACAGGGAAATCTGAACCTGGGTAGGTTATGAATTAGCAATTTTATTTATTTTTATTTTTTTTTATTTTTTGTTACACGTGAAAATGGTATTATGATAATGCAGGACCGTATTCTTTAACAGAGGTACTGTGTCTGACTTTTAATCTCACACAGTAGAGAAAACTAAGTGAGAAGTCCAGGCTAGTGATCATTAGGCACAAAAGCTAGGCTGTTTGCTTAGACTAGTTTCTCTGCCATACGTTTGAATTTTTTTCTTAATAACAAAAAATCAACAGCCAGTCAGGAAAATAAGATGAATTGTCGTTGTTGCTTTCCGAGACAGGGTTTCTCTGTTTAGCCCTGGCTGTCCTGAAACTCATTCTGTAGACCAGGCTGGCTTCAGACTCACAGCGATCCACCTGTATCTGTTTCCCTGAGTGTTGGGATTAGACAGGTGGTGGCGGGGGGGGGGGGGGGGGGGGTGGAGCGGAGGGGGGCGCGCAAATCTTTAATCTCATCATTTGGGAGGCAGAGGCAGGCGGAGGCGGATCTCTTTGAATTCAAGGCCAGCCTGATCTACAAATCGACTCCAGGACAGCCAAGGGCCACCACAGAAAAACCCTCTCTTGACAAGCCAAAAGCTCCTGTGCACCCTCTGAATAACCTGTCACCGGTGCCACAACCACTAAGGGTCGGAGTTTTGACTCTTCGGGTGAGGGCGGTCCAATGTCCAGAACTGGGCCAAGCAGGCGAGTGAGGCGGGAGAAAAGCCAAGTTCCTTCATTCCACCGAACCCCTGGAGGCAAAAGGAGAAATGAAGCTGCAGGTCTCTTCCACCTGCAACTCCGGCGGAGGGACGCCAGCCCAAGATAGAGGACCCTCCGCCAGTGCCCAGGTGGATACTCTCACCTGCGGGCGGAAGCCGGGGCGGTCGCTGGGACCACGCAGCTCCTGGGACCAGTCGGCGGGCTTGGTGGAGCCTGAGGGCAGTGGCAGTGTGGCTAGACGGCTCCGCGTCCCCGCGGGGGAAGTTTCTTGGCCCGGAAAGGTGTAATTGTGTGCAGCTATTCCTGGTATGTCGGGCCGCAGGCAGAAGGGGCGCCGCCTCCCGAGAGCCCCGGACAGGGAAGGCGGGCAGAGGCGGGAAGGATGCGGACAGGGACGCATCTCCTCCAGCCTCGCCGACAGTGCCATCTCCCCGCCCAGATAGTCTGACCAGCGCGGTGGCGGCTGCAAGGACCCTGACTAGGGGCAGGGACAGACGGAAGCGAGGACCGGCCCGTAGGGGATGGACCGGGGCGGGGCCACTGCAGAGGGCGGTGACTTCGCTTGCGACTTTTGAAGTTCCCAGGAGTCCTGGCTCCCGCTGCACACCGCTTCTAGTCAGCCACTTCATCTTCCTTTCCTGCTCCAGTCTCCTAGGATTTGAGGCATTTTCAGGAGTTTCGAGAAAGCAACGCCTGCAACGCCTGCAACTTCTGCTAGGTTCCTGAATTTAAACAGCACCTCGCTACAAAGGGAGGGGTCGTGTGGGAGCTCCAGGTCCCGGTGCGCACCCCCTGAGCTGGTTTCTCCCTCTCTTGCTCTAGCCATGGAAGGGATGGAGGACGCTGAGGCGGATTGCTCGGTTGCATTCGCAGAGGCACAGAGATGGGTGGAGGTGAGTGTCTTTTTACAATTTTCTGCTGATGAATTTGGGAGTCTTGGGTTTGCAGCCAATCTAAGCAGTTTGTGATACTGTGCAATTTTCCCCTTTCCAGTCTCCTGATGGCCTAATCTTCCTAGAACTTTCTTGCAGCTCTCCCTGTGCTCGCCCACTAGGTTTGGGTAGCTCATGTCCCAGAGGCGTCCAGTTTCCCCAGCTGTTGTGAGGGCACTTCCCAGAAACCGGAACATTGAGCTATGCTGGGGACCTTGGGTTCGTTTCTTTAGGATGCTAATGTCTGTGAATAGCTAGTGTATTCAGTTTCTAATGTGAGCCTGGCAAGTTGGGTGCTGCCATCCATCCCTCTCCCCCTTCCCCCTCTAGAGTTGAGAAACTAAAATATCCTAGGCTCGTTTACAGATGGTTTGTTATTCTTCCAGATGTGTCTCACTAACAAGATCTTCTGTTGCTTTTTCCTGTGAAGGAAGGACAGTCTCTGCATGTTTGCCTTAGGGCTAGGCTGTTTTATTCTGTTGTTGACAACCTGGGACACAGGGTACACGTTTGTGTGCTTGGCATTGAACTTGAGGCATCCCACACCTGTACTCTAGCCCTGAGTTGCAACCCTTAAGTTACAACTTAACTTGTAACCCTGAGTTACAACCCTTAGGGTGACTTTTCAGAATGGGCCAAAAGAATCCTTCCAAACGAGGGGATCAGAATAACTGCTTGTTATAAAATTGTGGCCCACGCCAGCATCGAGGTTATTTGGAGTTATTGGTGCCACATGCTGCTTTATCCAACAGCTAGGGATTTAATTCATGCTAGAAGAGAGCAAGCTACTCCTGAGTCACACCTGCAGCCACTCAGTATAGTTAAGAATTCAAACTGGGCTTAAAGACGCTGAGAAAAACAACAATACCAAGAATGTCAGAAACGGAAAAAAAATTTTAAAGTAATTTTCTTTGAAGAAACACACGTGGGATTGGGGAGATGGCTTACTAGGTCTCACTAGCTTGAGGACCCACGTTTGGATCCACAGCACTCATATGAAAAAACCACTGTAGCCCCAGGACAGGCAGGGCTGCTGAGGTGGAAGGAGCCACGTTGACTAGCCCAAATGGTGATACAAATAAATAAGGCCAAGGAGGATTGAGGAAAAAGCCAAAGAGATTTTGGCTTCTGAATATACACCCCCCCCCCTGAATCCACATCCACGCTGACTCACATCCACACCTGCATACAGAAACGCCCCCACACACATTTCAAAACATCATGTCCATATGAGGGAAAATTAATAAATGCCAAATGTTACATTTCTACTAGTTAGTGAGAAGACATGAGATTGTAACATTGCTTTCTAGGTGGTAGGAATATCTCTGAAGTTAGCTTTTGGTGCCTTTATGGGCCAAAACTTTGAGCTGTCCCAAGGTGACTTAGAAAGAGGTGAGGGAGGGCATGGGAGGCTGGGAGAAGTTATAAACACTGTTTTCAGAATTGAAATGAGGGTGGAAAAATCCCAGCAATGTAGTTAAGAGAAATAACTTTGCTCATTCATAAACCTGGAAGAGTGAGGGCTTCACCTGTGATTTTCCATTAGTGGTATTTGCTCTGCATAATTTCAGGAAGCAAGTTGAATGTGCCATTCTCCTCTTCATTTGAGCATGGAGGGTGGAGGGAGGGGGAGTGGAAGGGATGCGGGAACATTGTCATTCCTACATGGCTTCTGTGTGGCACTGACACTTTTTGGTCACTCACAACTCCTAGGTGGTGTGGGTATTTGCAAGACTTATACTTGCTTCAGGAACTGTGCATATAGATTGTTCGCCCCAGTGGCTACTATCTAGATCTTAGGAAAGGCACTATTATTTGCTTGTCTTCGCATCTGTGAACATTTGCATATTGTGAGCTCCTGGAAGTCTTATAAAAGACAATCATTGTGTATATTCATCTTCCCTCTCCATCCCAGTCTATGGAAAGGCTTAGCAGCAATAATTTGGCAACTTGGTATGTTCCTTATTCATGAAGAGCACAGTGTTCCTAAAGCTACTGGCAGATCCCTTTAATATTGTTAGATAAATTAACATTAAATGCTTTTCCCTCATGCACCAGTTGGCTACTGTTAAATGTTTTTAAAGATATTTGAATAATTTTTGTAATCATGCTATCTATCTATCTATCTATCTATCTATCTATCTATCTATATTTTTTTTTTTTTGTGAGACAAGGTTTTATTATGTAGCCCTAGATGGCCTGGAACTTGCTATGTAGGCCAGGCTGGCTTTGAACTTGTGGAGATGAGTTCTGCCTCCAGAGTGCTAGGGTTAAAGGCATGCAACATTATGCCTGGCCTCATATTCCTGTTTAAAAATTATACCAACTATTCTTTACGAGGACTCTGGGCATTTGAAGTGATGCTAATTGGTTCTCTCAGTAGCGTTTTCTTTACAATTAAAGCACACACTTTTGCCCAAAGAAACAGAATGTCTGACTCTCTGCCACAGTCTATTGCTCTCAAGAACACTTAGTTTGAAGATAAAGTGTTGATTTCCAGTTATTTTCTAAAGCATTTTTGAACATGAACAAGAGAGTACCATAAAGTCCTCCTGTTTGTTAATATTCTCTCTCTCTCTTGTTCTTTCTGCCAGTATTATCTACATAAGCCTCTGATTCACTTATCTCATGTATACATGTATGTACATGTGCCATAACATGTAATATTGTATAGAAGATAGCTTGCTGTCTTTATTGTCATCTAAAGTTTTATATGAAACTATACTTTCCTGCTCTGGTGGGGCTGAGAACAGGATGTGGCTGTCCCACTGGCTATGTGGGTGCTTGTCCATTGAGCTACCCACCCCATCCCTTCAGCTGCAGTTCTGACTCTCCCAAGGTCAAGAGAGTCCAATAACCTTGTAAAACTTTAAGTGATGAGCAGACTCGATGTCAGTACATACTTCCCTTTTCCATTTTCTGTCTGTGACTACAAAAGTATAATGTGCTATTCTTATAACCCAAATTAAAGTTTAAAATTCACTTTGGGGAGACTTACAGGGCAAGTGAGATGTGAGGGCTTACAGTCATTTTTACTGATTTCTCTTTGACTTCATTTTAGATAGTACTTAGGTTCTTAAGAAAAATGAGTATATTAAACAGATTTTCTCACTTGGGGGATTAATTTTGCAATGAAAACAAATATAGGACTGGTGCCCTTTAAGATAACGCAACAGCACGATATCAGATGATTATCTAGGTGGAAATGTTGTTTGGAATATTAATAATGTAGCAGGGCTAGTTTATGATTAAACATTGGTTTAAAACCGAGTTAGGCAGTGGTTTGGAGGCAAAGCAACTCCTAGCAAGGTCACAGGGTAGGTGATGAAGTGGTAGAAAACACAGCGTAGACGCACTAATTTTGGTTTGCTTCTGTGACACCTTTTAATTCCCTATACCTAATAGTTCCCTCTGTCTGCTTAGGGACAAACCCTTAACTTAAAATAGATAAAATACTGATGAGATTAAAAACCAGAGCTGCTGTTCATAGCCTGGCGTGATCACTGGGTTCCTGTCTGTGAGTTCTTGGTGCTTGCTGTCTAAGTATGAGAATTAAACAGAGCTGTGTTTATGGCCAGCACAGAACAGGCTCACTTGACTCTCTGCTTTCCCCCCCCCCCCCCCCACAGCCACCCCGCCCTCCCCCCCCCCCCCCCCCCCCGGCCTTCCTGCTGTCTCCCAGTATCACTATCATCCTGTAAACTGGCTGAAGGGTGCCAGCTTGAGTACATTGCCAAGTCTGGCACCAGAATAAGAGAGACCTGGGTCTGTGTTTACTTCCAATTGGTCTGGTCCTCCACCTGTCCCAAGTTTTACCCTTCAAAGATGTTCTATTACTATACTTATTTTCATTTTCCTTGGTGCTCAAGAATTTTAGAAATTTAAAGAACTCCTTGGTTTAAAAAAAAAAAATGTGCTTTCTGGGTCTACCACTGGTGTAAGCAAAATTCTACCTGCTTTCTCTCTAAACTGTATCCTTTCTAACCATGGCTGCCGACCTCAGGTCTGTAAAATCCTGAATGCTCACTGCGCGCCATTGTTGTCTATAGGCCAAATGAAAGTCCTAGCAATGTGTACTGTTGCTTTTCAATTGCAGATATAGTGACAAATATTCATTTAAGCATGTTTCTAAATTGAGAAAAGCATATTGGTAATACATGTAACCTCTTTTTCTTGGTTTCTCCTTTTGTTGTTGTTGTTGCTTTTTTGTTTGTTTTGATTTGTTTTGATTTTTGAGACAGGGTTTCTTTGTATAGCCTTCGTGTCTTGAAACTTTCTTTGTAGACCAGGCTGGCCTCAAACTCACAGTTATCCACCTGCATTTGCCTCCCTGAGCGCTGGGATTAAAGTGGGCACCACCACCACCTTGAGGCTGTTTTGCTGTCTTAGAACTCACTCTCTAGACCAGGCTGGCCTTGAACTCAGAAATGCGTTTGCTTTTATCTCTCAAGTGCTGGGATTAAAGGCGTTCACTGCCACCACCCAGCAATACATGTAATTTCAATTACCAGATTGAATTGTAAAGTTTCTTGGTATAATGAATTGAATGTGATACGTAAGTAGAGTGTAACCTATGCTTGAAGCAAATAGCCGCATCTTAGTCAATCAAAAGTCATGATCAAATAAGGCAAATGCCAGGTGTCCAGTGGGGCTCCAGCTGTACCTCATTTCCATTTCTTGTGTTATTTCCTTTTCACGGTCTACTACTATAGCTGCCTATGGTGGTGGCCATGGGAGGAAGGAGGAGGGCGAGGAGGGACAGAGGACACAACAACCTCCATCGTATATGGTTACTGTAAAAGCCACTTAACTGCAGCACCCCATTAGTCATTGCTCTTGCAGTGGACCTAAGTTTAGGCCCCAGATTGTATCTACCCATAACTCTAGCTCCAGGGCATCTGACACCCTCTTTTGGCCTCTATGGGCACCTGTGTGACAATGGATATGACACGCACACACACATACATATATACATGTGCACACACATATTAAAAAGAATAAAGAGTCATGTAGGCAATTCTTATACTAGGTGTTTTATAGAAACTTTCTCCAAGTATAAGCCTGATCTTGTTCATTCCTTATTTTTTTAGGGAATCATTTGAAAATTATTTATTTTCATTTTTGTAAATGTTTTAAGTAAAAAAAAAAAAAAGGCATTCATTGTCCTTTGCAATCTGGTCCTGTCTTGTTTATTTATTTTATGTTTTGGTTATTTTCTTTATAACTGTTTGTGCAGTTTTCTTCTATGAAACCTATGGTGTTTGTGCCGTTAAATGAAATGTTGACTGAAAAACATTTATGCTCCATAAGAATTTCTTGTGTCTCCCTGTGCACACAGTACAGTTTTCTTTCTTCCATGTAGGCGGGTATGGACCACCCCGCTGATGAGGAAGTCTTTGTTTTTTCTTACTCAGGCTACCTAAATCACCCTCATGCAAAGTCTCCTCAGTTGGGCCTTCACTTGTGCCATTTCTTCATTTCTCTCAGAGAGATTGTGCCCTTTCTTACTGTCTGGTACATCAGTACTTGTTTTTTCCACCAGAGTCGGGGAGCTGAGGGCACAAAAGTCGTCTTCCCTTGAGTATTTGGCACGCTGCCTGGCGATGCTTACCAAGCACAGGCGTACTCTTAAGGCTACAACTGTGGCAGATTTTAGGATCAGAACTCATTTCTTCTTCCAGCAGAGAGTTGTGCAGAATCTGTTGGCATCATTTGGTGAGACCTCACTGTGGGCCTGGCCTTCATCCAAGTGTCTGTGTGGAAGCTGGCATTCATTCAGCATTTCTTCTTGGCCCCTCCTCTGCTCCTGCATCACGGTCACATTGGTGTGACCCCTGTCTTCTACTTGATAGTTCTCTCCTAGAGCCTTTCACTTAGCCATCCAAGACACATGTACTAGATGCCTACTGTATGCCAGACACTTGTCAATGTCCTTATTTCAGTTGATAAATCCCTAGGATCTTCTCTCACCTTTCTGAGGCATGCCATGTAAAGGATGGATGTGTGAGTTGACAGCACCTGCGGCTCACTGCTGTAAAGGCCAGTTGCACAGAGATTAATGACACTGAGAGACATCCCAAGTGGGCCTACTGTGTCTGTCAGGGCAGCCCTTGAGACACTAATACACTTGCTTGCCTATTGGGCTGGGGCCTGGCAGCTTTTAAACACATATGCTTTGCATGCAATATAACTTCAAGGAGTGGCAGAATGTTCTAGGTAAACATTGTATATACAGTGAAACACATAGGATTTGAGTGCACACCCGTGGGAGCTGTATAATGACTCTGCAGCACATCAGTCAAGGAACAGTATCTCACTCAAGAATGGTCCATGTGCCATGCAATGGTGGCTATGGCCTTTAATCCCAGCACCTGGGAGGTAGAAGCAGGCAGATCTCTGTGAGTTTGAGTCCAGCTTGTTCTACAGAGCCAGTTCCAGGACAGCCATGATTACACAGAGAAACCCTGTCTTGGGGGAAAAAACGAAAGTGGCACATGTCTATAATCCTAGCACTCAGGGAGGTAGAGGCAGGTGGATCTCTGTGAGTTCAAGGCCAGCCTGGTTTACAAAGTGAGTCCAGGACAGTCAAGGCTACACAGGGAAACCCTGTCTTGAAAAACCAGAAGAAGAAGAAGAAGAAGGAGGAGGAGGAAAGAAAGGAGGAAAGAAAGAAAGGAGGAAAGAAAGAAAGGAGGAAAGAAAGAAAGGAGGAAAGAAAGAAAGGAGGAAAGAAAGAAAGGAGGAAAGAAAGAAAGGAGGAAAGAAAGAAGGAGGAAAGAAAGAAGGAGGAAAGAAAGGAGGAGGAAAGAAAGGAGGAGGAAAGAAAGGAGGAAAGAAAGGAGGAAAAAAGGGGGCTCCTAGGGAAAGGAGTAGTGGCAGGCCATGGAATTCCTGAAATCCACTGGAATGGAACAGAACCAGGGAAGCAGTTACCAGAACAGCCTGACTCCGAGAAGCCTAAGCATCCAGCTCAAGGAACTTCCTGAGGAATTGGGAGGGTTCCAGCACGTTTGCCCTTCTGGATTCTTCCTCTGGTGGACTAAAAGCTAGAAATGGATGTGTGCATTAAGCAACGGAAAAGACAACTTACACCTTCAATGCAACAATATCCTTGAGTCTGCTGGAGAGAGGACCCCCTGGGGTCAAAGGTGGTGACTGCCAGCTTGAAGTGAATTTGCTACCCAGAGCAGGATTCGGATAATTTGGCCAAGGTTAGAAGTCAGCGTTTGGCCTCTTCCCTCTAAGTAAGTAGTTGAGTGATGTCTTCTGCGTCCTTTTCCTCAGAGTGTTGGTTATATGAACCGTAGTTTATGTAATTGCCGACTCCTTGGGTTTTCACAAGTGAGAAAGGTGAAGCCAGGATGAGGAGGCTTGCTTCATTTCAGAGAAGTCACAGACGGCTAACCTGAGTCACAGCTGAGGGCCTCGTGTCTGTTCCTAACCCAAGTGAGGCAGCGTCCTTTGCGTTGTGTGCGACAGGGAGGGTGTGGCTCAGCTCAGTGAGCTCTGGTCCTCCTTGTGTGCTACACCCCCTTCCCCTGGATACCAAGAGCATGTTCAGACTCGAGATGTCAATGGTGTCATCTTGCCTTACAAGTTCCGGACAGACAGACGTCAAATGTTTGATGAATGAATGAGTGAGTCCAGTCAGAAGGCTGGCTCATTTAAGTGTTGTTTTTAGATCTTAAGCCTGTTACCTATCAAGAGTGTGTCGGAGCCTGAGAAATGATAAAGTATGCCTAGCCGCGCTTACTCTTCAGTTTCTGAAGGTAATTATTGGGTGTGCTTCTTTAAAAACATGTTTGATGTACCAAAGCTTAATAAGGATAATGGCAGTCATATCTGCACAGCACCGAGCCTGAGTTACTTAGCCAAGCAGCTGCTCCCGTGTTAAAGAGATGAGGCGACTAGGAAGCCTAAGAGATGAGTCACAGCAGCCAGATCCACAGCGTTTTCAACAGTTGTCCAATGGCACAGACAGCATGCTGGAGGACTGCTTCTCATCCCTGGGCACAGCACGTTCAGCCCAGGGCTTAGGTGTCTCTGGATGCTGGTATATGGTGCCAGGACATTAGCTTCATCTTCAAGCACTGTAGGGAAGGGACAGAATGCAGAAGAGAGCTTAGGAAAGTCCTGTCTAGGATTAGTGGGCAGAACTGTGAAATCTTATTGATCCCAGTGAGATAGTTTGAGTGAAATCACAGCACGCAGTGGTAATGGGTCCTGGCACGAGCACCTCCACTTACATTACAGACTAGTATGTGTTATGAATCACAGTGTTCTTACTATGTACATGAATTTTTCTGACAGAAACATAACAGTTAATGGAAAAGAAGAGATTTTAAAAAATAACTTCCTATGGTTATTTCTGAGTACATTAAAAACATATTTGGGTTTTTGGGTTTTTGAGACAGGGTTTCTCTGTCCTGGCCTCCCTTTATATACCAGGCTGGCCTCAAACTCACATTATAGGCGTGCGCCACTGCGCCTGGTTAAATATCAAGTTAATGTAGCTTTGAATTTAAATTGTGTTGGGATATTTGATTTCAAGAATTGCCATTTAGATTGTGGACAACTATAGCAAAAATCGTTAAATGAACTTTGGCTTGTGATCAGAGCAGATTTCCAACAAGCCCTGAAGTGGCCTAAAACAGGCTTCTGCTATTTTGTGTGACATGCTTATGTGGAGCAGTTTTCATAGCACTGATGATTCTAAAATCAAAATATCAGCTATTTAGCTCACATTTAATTCTTTCTATAAAGAAAAATCACACCCACCTCATTAGCATGTCAATTTGTTTTCTGTAATAAATGACAGATCAAATGTATATCAAAGAAGTGTTTTAAAATAACTATGTATGCTTTTTTTATCGGTATATATAACTGTATATATCTGTTTTATCTATGTATATACACAAAGGGGCAGGATGGGAAGGTTCATGAATCTTAACTACACCAGAACATGCCGACTTAAATTATTAGTGATGGTTTTGCCAAGAAGAGTAAATTACTAAAAATCAAAGCAGCTAGTATTTTTGAGTTTCTATGTCATATAAAATACCTGGCAAGTACACTACACCCACCTGCCTTTATATTGAGGGACTGCTGTTGCCCGAGTGTATTTTTCTTAGACAAGGAATGAAAGGGGCAAGACCCTAGAACTAATGGTGGTAGGTGGACCTAGAACACAGGCAGTTAGATTCACGGCTTGTCCTCTTTATGACTGGACTCCGAGAGAGTGTCACTGACCGGTTTTGATGGTGAAGAGGTGAGCAATCCAGAAGGATGGGCTTTTGCTCATCATTGCAATGGACACTGTAAGGTTTGCTCCTTTTTTTGTTTACTCCATTTTCAGCATGTCTTCTGTCTGGTGATGGTAGTGCCTGGGAAAGCATGTGACCATCAAAAGCTCATCTTACAGAATTGACCAAAGACACTCGAGCGATTGCTGCCTTTAGAGCCATATAATCATATATAATATATTTACACAAACTGTTTAGTGTTCAAGAAACCACAGAAAATATTACCAGCAGGGAACATTTAAAGGTTGATTTTACTTTTAATTATGTGTGTGTGGATTGCACACATGAATGTAGAGTATAGCAGAGGCCAGAAGAGGGCGCTAGGTCAGGAGTTACAGGAGTTGTGAGCAGACCACATGGGGGCTGGGAACTGAACTTGGGTTTGTTGCAAGAGCAAGCCTCACTTTTAACCACTGACCCATCTCTTTAGTGTAAAGAGGTGGGGGGATTTATCTATCTGTCTTATCTATCTATCTATCTTTGGATGTTTAATACATATGGATAATCCGTTTTGGTCACTACCATTCCTACCTGTTTCATTTTTTTTTTCCTGTCACTGAAAATTTTCTTCCCCACAAGTATGCACCCATTCTATTGTCTTTTTTTTTTTTTAAGCCTGTAATCACAGCACCTGGGAGGCAGAGGCAGCCAGATCTCTGTGAGTTTAAGGCCACGCCTGTTCTGCAAAGAGAGTTCCAGAACAGCCAGGGCTATTAACACAGAGAAACTCTGTCTTGAAAAACAAACAAACAAACAAACAAACAAACAAACAAACAGAGCCCCAAATATTTGTTCATTTATTGATTGACTGATTGTGCACGTGCATGTGCCATGGTGTGCACATGGAGTTGAGAGGACAGTCTTCAGGAGTCACTTCTCTTCTTCAGCAGGGTGGGTTTGAGGGATTGAGCTTGGGTTGTCAGGATTAGTGGCAGGCAGCTCTACCTGTTAGATAATCTTGTTCATCTGTTTGTGTGTGTGTGTGTGAGAGAGAGAGAGAGAGAGAGAAAGAGAGGGGAGAGGAGAGAGATGGGGAGAGGAAGGGAGGGAGGGGGAGGGGTGGAGGCGTGGGGAGAGGGGGAGGAGGGGAGGTG
>NC_067154.1:42666452-42703952 GCF_903995435.1 Acomys russatus
GAGACTCAGAGAGAGAGAGACTCAGAGAGAGAGAGACTCAGAGAGAGAGAGTCTCAGAGAGAGACTCAGAGAGAGACTCAGAGATGCTGAGTTTTCTTTCTTTTTATTTTCTTTTTCTTTTTTTGGTTTTTCTAGACAGGGTTTCTCTGTGTAGCCTTGGCTAACCTGGACTCGCTTTGTAGACCAGGCTGGCCTCAAACTCACAGCGATCTACCTGCCTCTGCCTCTCGAGTGCTTATGCTGAGTTTCTAACACCACACAGCCCATGCTGGCAGGACTGGTGTCTCAGCTGGTGGGAAGCAGTATTGAACTGTAGCTTTATGTCTCTTCTACCCCACCTGCTGTGTGATCTCTTTGGTGGCAGCACCTGCTCTGTTGACGTGCCTACATCCTGCCACGTTATTGGCTGTTCCTATCTTGGTTCATTTTCTTCTTTTGCAACTGGAGCTAAAGTTAAAAAACTGAAAGACACCACTTCAGTTGTGGGGGTGAAGATGGCAAATCTGCTGGGAGAACGCTTGCCTAGCACACAGGAACCCCCAGGTTCCTTCCCCAGAGTGACATAAACTGGGCTTGGTGGGTGTTGTGTACCTGTAATTTCAGCGCCTGCGGGGTGGGAGCAGAAGTATCGGAAGTTCCAGTTCATCTTTGGCTGTGGTGCTTCTGGGCCAGTGATGAGTTAGAGCATCATAGCAGGAAGTACGTAACAGCAAAAACAGCTCGCAAGGTGGACAGGAAGGGGGCGCCCGCAAGATACACACTTCAAGGGAACCTGCATCCCCCCAACCTACCTCATCCAGCCAAGGCCCTAGGGTTTCCCAAACCTCCTCCAATAGTGCCTCCAGGCGGGCACCAAGCCGCCTTCAGTGAACCAATGCGACATTTCTCGACTCAGATTGTAACGGCCCATAGTGCATAAGGACTGAGTTCTGAGGTTTGAGAAGTGCTCTCTGGCCCTCTACTAAGACGGAGGAAGGGGAGCCAGTGGCTACACAAGCTAGAGAGAAAAGCCCTGGCTGTGTTAGAGGGGTTATAGGGAACCCTAGCTTCATGAAGTAGTTGTAGGGCTTTCAACAGGGCTCAGGGGTCTGATCGACCCAGCAAATCGGAAAGACTTAACTTGTTCTTCTGTGGGAAGTGTTCAAGTACACTACTGTAGTTTTGAGACGCCACTTTCACCCCCTTGCTGTCCTTCCCTACACAGGAGAGACCAGCTTGCTCTCCCGGCTACTTTAGCTCAAAGTACCTTTGTGAAGAGACTGTTTAGAATCATCACATGCAAACAGTTTTGGTTTAGTCACTCTAACAGCTTAAAGTCATAATCAAGTTTAATGAAGGAGTAGAGCAACCTTTTCTAATGTACATAGAGATCCTTGGAACCGAGGGTGTATTCTTCTGGTGGAGGGGTGAGAACAGCAGGCTCTGGGCCACCAGGGTGGCCTCTAACTTACAGAGATCTGCATGCCCCCAAAGGGTTAAAGGCATGTGACATCACACCCAGTTATGCAAATATGAGTTGTGATTAAGAGTCTTATGCACTTGTGTGGGGTGTGTGTGTGTGTATTTGTGTGTGGGTCTATGCCTGTTTATATGTGTGCGCATGCCCATGCATAAATCTGTGCAGAGGCGCTAAGTTGATGTTGAATCTCTCCCACCCTCCCTCCCTCCCTCCCTGCTCCCCCCCCCCCCCCACTTTATGAAGCTGAACCCAGAGCTAGCTTACTCAGGCTAGTTGAGCCAGCCAGCCTACCCTGTTGATCTGCCTCTCAAATGCTGGGATTATTATAGGTTGCTGCCATGCCGGCCTGACTTTGATGTGGGTTCTGGGGATCTGAACTCGGCAAGCATTTGATCTACTGATGTCTCCTCAGCCCAGCTTTCTTAAGCTACAGTAAAATATCCACTTAGCCTTAAGTTTTGAGGTCAGAAAGGACAAACGCAGTAAGAGCGATCATCTCGCTCACGGGTGTTGCTTTTAACATCTTCCTCTTCCTCCCCACCCTGGCTCCATGTTCACATGGTGTGCTGCTAGTTCTTTATCCTTGTGTCAGTTACTCCTCTTTACTGCTCTTACACTAGATGTGACAGCAGTGACTTGAGGAGTTGCTTGTTTTCTGGTACAGTGTGCCATGGTGGGTAGGGAAAGCATGGTGGCAGAGATGGGAAGCCACTGGTGACACTTCTTCTACAACCAGGAAGCAAAGATGGAGCTGGATATGGTGGTACATGCCTTTAATCCCAGCACTTGGGAAGCAGAGGCAGATGAATCCCTGTGAGTTTGAGGCCATTCTGGTCTATATAGTGAGTCCAGGACAGCTAGGGATACACACAGAGGAAGCCTGTTTCAAAAAAAAAAAAAAAAAAAAAGAAAGATGAATGCTGGTGATCAGCTCCTGTTTTCCTCTCATAGAATCTTGAACCCCATGGAATAGTACTGCCTGTATTCAAAGCAGGTGCTCCTCTACTCCTCTTCTTCCTCCTCCTCCTCCTCTCCTTCCTTTTTTCCAAGACAGGGTTTTTCAGGGTAGGCCTGACAGTCCTGTAGAATTCACTCTGTAGACCAGGCTGGCCTCAAACTCAGAGATCTGCCTTCGTGCCTCACCCTGCCTGGCCTTCCTTCTTTGTTTAAACCTTTCTGGATACCCTACCACACGTGTTTTCATGGTGATTTGAGTCCAGTCAAGTTGACAGTGAAGATGATCCATAACAAGGTTGGGGACATGACTCAGAGACTAGAAGCGTTGGCTTCCCTTCCTGAAGACTAGGGCTTATAACCACAGGAGACTCCAGTTCCAAGAGACCTCATATCCTCTTCCAGCCTCCTTTCATGCTATAGGCACACGGTGCACAGACATACATGTAGCCAAAGTACCCATAAACACAAAATAGAAATAAATAAGTATGAAAAAAAAATTTAAAAAATGATCCATAACACCCATTAACAGATTATAAGAAAAATGTAAGGCTAGTTAATGTATAGGAGACATTTTAACCTGAAGGAAATCAATTCCACATTTCTCTCTCTGGAAATGCTTTTATATGTTCTTATAGTCAGTGTTTCTTTCCTTTTAAGTGGCACCAAGTATGATGAACTGGGACTATAGACTCATGCATTAAGTTTTTTTTTTCCAAATAAATTATTTTTAATGTCTATGTACTGGTATTTATATGTCTGCCTCAGCTCTTCTTTGCTTTTTATATGCATTTTTCTTCCTTTAAGTTACCTTTTATGTGTGTATGTGTGTTTGAGACACTTATCGTGCTAATTTACATCATCTGCTGTTTTTAGTCTAGAAAAGACAATTGCCAGTTCTTCTCCAAGAGGGAAGTTTTATGATGTGCTCCGAAAAAGAAGCTGGTTTGGAATTGAGACGCTTTTATAGTTCATGAAAAAAAAGGAGAAATGCATTTTTTCGGTATTGCATTCAAAGGATAAAGTTTATACGACAGCCCCTTTAAAGCCGGTTTGCAAACATTTTTAGACTTGGAAAATCCTTGTCGGACCTGAAAGGCACAAGCTGCCAAGGAGCTGACGCTTTTGAGATTTGGACTTAGGTCTGGTAGGAGAATGTGGCTGACAGCCGCACTGCAATTTACAGTAATCCTTTTTATGTAAGGAAATGACTCCTCTTGGCTTAATAATTTCCAGATGACTTTCTGGCTCCTTGATGATTGCTAAGCCACTTAAAATTCAGGTTTCAATATCCAGTTTGCTAAGGGCAAGCCTTGCTTCTTGGGATGTCCAGTGTGATGCTAGAATACTTTGTAAAACTAAGCACTTTTTGGGGAAATTGCAACTTAGGTGGGCAGTTGGGGACACACACTTGAGATGTGGCCAGTGTCTCAGCATTTGGTATGGCCTGTGACTAAAAGCTGTCAAGGATCTCTTGTTTGGGGGACTGTCCAGGCCTTAAAGGGCATTGACTTGAAGAACCATGAGGAAATCTTTTCAATATCATAAAAAGCTTTCCCAGAAGCCCATGCGATTTGTGAGGGAATCGGGAGTGCTTCTTGTTGGATGCATTATTATTTTCCTTAAGGGGCTTCCATGGTTAGGGAACTGACGATATCAGGCAGACAAGGCGCATCTCTCATGCTTATTTTCCAATGTTTTCATTATTATGATTGCCAGTTCCTGCTTCTAATGATCTTTATAACACGCCCCGCCCCCAGTTCCTGCGTTATCTGGTTTACTTCATTCTATTGTTTTAATTGTCCTTTCAACTTTTGTTTCCTTTAAGTTGCAAGCTTCTTTGAAGCTTCTGGTGATTTTTGTTGGCTGTCTTTTCTTCTAGTCCCCATGTGGCCAGCCACGCCTTTTGTCACTCTAGAAGGACCCACTTGGTCTCTGCATTTGAGCCTTTTCTGGGAGCACTTGTATTCCCAGCCCTCTGCAGGTCCATTTCCATGTCCTAGCAGCCAGGCCTTCTGCTCTATCCACTGTCTATGTTCTAGAAGTTTTAGCACTATTTTCTCTCTGTCTTAAGTTCCTGTGCTGTTATTTTGATATGGCTTGGAGGATTAAGGAAGAGAAATGTGCAGGTAGTTGAGAGATAATTTGAAAGCAGAAGCTGGTGTGTGTGTGTGTGTGTGTGTGTGTGTGTGTGTGTGTGTGTGTGTGTGTGTGTGCGTGTGTGTGTGTGTGTGCATGCATGTGTATGCCCATACGTGAACACATGTGCTGATGACTGAACTCAACATATGCTGTCATGCTGAGCTATACCCTTAGCCCAGGCATTGCTTTTGCCAAACCTTTGGGGCGGGGGAATAAAGTCTCCTTCAAGAAAAAGAACGTAATGGACATTTATTACGCATATTGAGCTTTACGACGGGCTGCTTCAAACACTGTATTCTGCCACTAAGAAAACTGGCAGTCACATGGCCAAGGAACCCATCTCAGAAAGAAGCCTGGATGACAGCTGGCTTGAGGCCTGGTGCAGTTTCTGTAGCATCGTATGTGGTTTTCATGGCAACACTCCTTAAATAAGAATGGTGTGGTCCTCCACTCATGACCAACCAGTTCGCTTTGCCTCAAGCTTCATCAAAGGAGGAGCCAAGCCAGCCAGAGCCTTCGAGAGAGCAGATTACAGGAGCTCAGGGCTCTACAGGTCAGACTTTTTTTCTTAGATTTTTTCCCGAATGGCACAAGGTTCAGGGTCTTAGATATGCCGCTTCTAGATGGAAGAGACGCCGAATAAGCGAAGGAACGCCACCTGTACAAGTGATGCTGTCAGTAAGGAATTTTGGGGTTAAGCAGATTAACTCTAGGTCTGTGTTCACAGACCAGTAATTGGTTTTTCTGTTATTCTGGTAAAGTTAGACCTCAATTCTGGTACCACAACCCACAGATCAGGAATCTTAGAAGTGCTTGTCTTAGTCAAAATCAACTTGGTTAAGATTCCTAATCAATGCATAAGTGATCTTAGAGTTCAAAAACACAACACACAATACATAGTCGCACATGCCTTTAGTTAGTCTGCCACTCGGGAGGAAGAGGCAGGCCTCTGTGAGTTCTAGGCTAGCCTGGTCTACAGAGAGAGTTCCAGGATAGCAAAAGAGTCAAAGTTACAAAGAAACCCGGTCTTGAAAAACAAACAGAAAGCGATGGAGGGAGGGAGGGAGCTGGAGAGATGGCTCAGAGGTTAAGAGCACTGTCTGCTCTTCCTAAGGTCCTGAGTTCAATTTCGTGGCTCATAACCATCTATAATGTGATCTGGTGCCTTTTTCTGGCAGGCAGGTATACATGCAGGCAGAGCATTGTATATATAATAAATAAATAAATCTTAAAACTAAGGAAAGAAAAGCAGAAATTAAATTACTAAATTTAATTTGTGTTTTTTTCTTTGTAGCAGTAGCAAGTAGTGTGTGTGTGTGTGTGTGTGTGTGTGTGTGTGTGTGTGTGTGTGTGTGTGTTTGTGTTTTGCTGGGGATAGGGCAAATGTTTTACTGCTAAGCTACTCCTCATCCTGGAAGTTTACACTGAGCATGCTATAATATCCTATTGTGCTGAAAACACTTTAGACCTTTTGTAGGTGGGCTGTTTTGTCTGAGGACCAGACAGATAGTTTAGCAGGTAAAGACACTTGCTGCTAAGCATGATGACCTGAGCCCAATCCAAACCCCACACAGCAGAAGGAAATACCTCCTCCTATAAGCTGTCCTGTGACCTTCACATACACCATGGTACATGTGCACGCAAATGAGTAAATAAAATGTAAAAATGAAGAAATATATTATTTTACTTTTAAGATGGGTTATTCGCCTTCAAAAATAATTTTTTAGGGCTGGAGAGATGGCTCAGAGGTTAAGAGCACTGACTGCTCTTCCAAAGGTAATGAGTTCAATTCCCAGCAACCAAATGGTGGCTCACAGCCATCTCTGATGAGATCTAGTGTCCTCTTCTGGCTTGCAGGCAGGATACTGTATACATAATAAATAAAGAAATCTTTTTAAAAAAATCATTTTTTAAATTAGCATTTTTTAAGTATAGACAGAGGGTCTTTTTGTTTGTTTTAAATTTCACCACATTGGACTGTAACATTTCCTCTTGGGTGATGGCTTTGGGATGGATGCATGCCTGTCTTGTTGCTGAGGAGTTGTCATGGTTGTGGTTTCTGAAATGCTGCATTTAGCCTGTGGTCAGTAGACTACAGAAGATTTACAGTTAGAACTAGTGGCGAGAAATCCCAGCCAGGTTCCATTTTCCTATAAAATATGAGTCCTTCAATCCTGCTGGGTGTGAAAAGGTTTGTTTCAGAGACGGGCACCAGCAGCTTCTGTTCCATGGCAGTGCCTGGCTTCCGGGTCCTTCATCTCCTCTCCCCTTGTAGAGTAAGTCAACGCACCAGGAAAGAGTCCATCTCACTCTTTAATACTGTCACTTCTCTGTGTTCCTCTAAAATGATCTATGGAACTTTTAGCTACCAATGTTTCAGAATGCAAGGTTTGGAGATAGTCTTTTTTTTTTTTTTTTTAAATCAGGAATCAAGTGAAAACGAGACCTCTAGAGTGGATACTGATTGATTTCCTGATGCAGAGACTGACTTTGGTTCTAAAGATGGCCACCCAGAGAGAAGCTGGGTGTGTCGAGGTAAAGAATTGTGCTGAGCCATCTAGAAGCAATATTTGCCAAGATTGCCGGTAAACCAGCAGAAGGCTGAAAAAGGCACAAAGACTCTCCCTTTTTTTATTTCAGAAAAGGGGAGGGGTAGAGGGAGAGGGAGGGAGGAAGAGAGAGAGAGAGAGAGAGAGAGAGAGAGAGAGAGAGAGAGAGGAGAGAGAGAGGGGAGAGAGGGGAGAGAGAGGGGAGAGAGAGAGGGGGAGAGAGAGAGAGAGAGAGAGAGAGAGAGAGAGAGAGAGAGAGAGAGAGAGAGAGAGAGACAGAATGAGAACGCATGGTCTTGCAGACAGATGGAGTTTAGACTTTTTGAGAATGGCTACAAGTTTCAGTGGGCCCAAGCCACTCCCTTGTGCTGTTAGAACAGCCCTAGCCAGCTAGTATATTCACAGTCACCCGTATTATCTGATCCGATTCTTTCTCTCGCTGATCCTGTGGGTCTCAAATAGTTTGTGCATGTGTGTGCAATGCGTATTCTCGTATGTTTGGGTGACACCAAGCATTTGATTTAGTGATTTGGCAAAGGAACACTTAAAGTGCTGGGTGCTCTAAAATCCCTACAGGCTTTGAACCACAGCAACTGGGATTTTGTGGTCCATATCCCTGCTAGGCAGAAGAGAGAAAGAGTACTAACCCACATAGTGAGTCAGATGCCTCCTAGGAGTCACATAGCCTCTCTCCAACATGCTTCTTCAACAGACACTTTTTTCCTAATTAAAGATGACGTTGAGATCTCTTTATGTACGTCTTTGTGTTTCCCCTTCCTCAAATCCTTTTCCCACTGGCTACTATATTTCTTACATAGCATATAGTTGTCTAATGATTTATTTAATGTATGCAAGGGTTTTGCCTGTGTGTGTATGTGCAACGCACATATGTGTGTTGCCAGAGGAGGACAAAAGGCAGGCTCAGATTCTCTGATACTGGAGTTAAGGATGGCTGTGGGTAGCCATGTGGATGTTGGAAATCAGCTCTGGGACTTCTGCAGAAGGATGCAGTGCTCTCAGCTGCTAGCCCGTATCTCAGTCCCTTCTGTAGTGTACTTTTTGATACAATCTTTTGTTATAGTTAGATGTTTTAAATATCTTCTGAAGACCTTCTATTTAGTTTATTTTTTTCATCCGTGATCCTTTAGTCTGTCCTAGTCATCTGATCTTTGATGGTTACTAATGTCATGGTTCTTTAAACCATAAAGGCATTTTTCCTTTTGATACCTTTATATTTAATATTCATATTAACATAATGAAACTACATTTTAAGTTTGCATGGGTCACAAAAGTCAGGTTAGTTCACTGGTTTCTCCAGTTCTCCTGGCACCATTCACCGAATCCATCCTTTTCTTTGTTGCTGCTTCCAAACCGTATATCCTGGTCCCTGTGTACACAGCCCTGCGTTTGTCTCTCTGTTGCTCACTTTTAGGCATATCAAATATCAGATGCTGATGAATATCTCAAGTTTTCAAAATGGATTTAGCTATTTTGCAAGTATGTTTTTTAAAAACTTGCTTGTTTTAGTCTGTATGCCTTTTTTTTAAATATACCATACTGCATCCTGACATATGAGAAATTAAAAAAAAAAAATTTAAGTTGGGTCGTGGTGGTGCATTCCTCTTAGCCCAGCACTTGGGAGGCAGAGGGGATTTTTGTGAATCTGAGGCCAGCTTGGTCTACAGAGTAAGTTTCAGGACAGTGAAGACTATACAGAGAAACCCTGCCTTGAAAAACCAAAACATATACATACACATACATACATATATAAAATTTTCATGTATGAGCATCTCGCCTGCATGTAAGTAAATGTGCACCTAACCCTAACCACGGAGCCATCTCTCTAGCACCATCTAGTAGGAATTTTTTAAATTAAATCTTGTTTAGGTTGTCATATAAAGTATTGAATTTCATTATGGGATTTTTCTTTTTTTTTTTTTTTTTTTTCTTTTCTCTTTTCTTTTCCTTCTTTCTTCCTTCCTTCCTTCCTTTTTCGGTTTTTTGAGACAAGATTTCTCTTGTAGTCCTGGCTGTCTTGGACTCCCTTTGTAGACCAGGCCAGCATTGAACTCACAGAGATTAAAGGCATGTGCCACCATGCCCAGCTTTTTAATACATGCTAGCATGCCATAATCCAGGCCCTGTTTTTTATTTTAACACCATATATATATATGGGTACATGTACACTCACAGGGCAGAAGAGGGCACTAGATCATATTATAGATGGTTGTGAGTCACCATGTGGTTTCTGGGAATTGAACTCAGGACCTTTGGAAGTACAGTCAGTGCTCTTAACCTCTGAGCCATCTTTCCAGCCCCAGTCAGTGCTGTCAGCGGTCTTAACTGTTGAGCCATGTCTCCACCCTCTTTGAGGATGTCTTGTGATTCCACTTTAGAAATTAGCATTAGCTGGGCAGGAGAGATGGCTCAGTGTTTACAAGTTCTTCCTTCTCTTCCAGAGGACTGGAGTATGGTTCCCAGCAACCACATTTTGCAGCTCACAACCGGTTGTAATTTCCAGGCACTCTGACACCCTCTTTGGTCTTTGTGTGCGCCTACATGTACCTCCATGTTCTCACATACAGAAACACATACACACATAAATAAAATTAGCATATACAGTAAATGTAAAGCCTTCCCTAACTCTGCATGACACATTTGAGGCCAGTAAGGAGGGAATTCTAGCGTAGACAGTTTCTGATGCTCCAGGGGACATTTCTTCTTGCACTTACAAGGCAGTAGCAATCTTGCTTAGGCTCCTATTCACATTTCAGCTTCTCATGTATTTGAAAAGTTCATGCATTCTACTTGAGGTTGGCAGTGATAGAAATATTATTTTTAATTATAAAAAGGACATATCTTTGCCTTTAGTAATATAGTTTCCATTGATGCCCATCTGAAGGTGATTTAATTCTCTAGCAGAAGCCCATCTGTTTCTGATTTGAGGCTAGCTTATCGATTGCGTGCTCTTGACCTTCCATCTGCCTGGTGTTTCTAGGCATGCCCTTGTTTGCATTTCATCCTTTTGTCAATATTCTTTGTTCTTTCTTTCCTTTGGCTTGTGAGACAGGGCCTTATAGGATAGCCCAGGTTAGCCCAGAACTTGCTATGTAGGCCTGGCAGGCCCTGGGCTCACCATCCTTCTGCCTCAGCCTTATTAGCACTGGGCTTATAAGTGGATACAAGATTCCGTTGTCAATGGTGCCTTTTCTGATATTTTCTCTGGGCCTTTCAGTGGTATATCAAAGTTTCCTTAAAACGCTTTAAATCTGTAATTGAAGTTTTAGGATAAAGGAAAGTCAAATTAAGAAGTAGGCGAAGAAATTAAGTAGCTTTTTAAATCTAAAAAGGTGCCAAAATTTAATTTTTTTTTTTATTCAGATGGGCTTAGAGAATCCTGTTCTGTGGTCTTTGAAAGGAAACTTCTGTGGAGAGCTAACCAAGCACCTGGGAGAGCTCTGTTACCACCCTTCAAGAACAGCAAGCCCAATGGCCAGTCGCTTTCTATGATGGCTCACTTCTTAAAGGGCCACTTTACTTCTGCCCCATGGCTGTAGGGAGAATCAGATTTCCCAACACATGCAGCCTTAAATAATAACCAAAGTATATTATTAAGGCTTTCTACTCACGATTGGACTTCAGTTTTACCTCAAAATATTTGACTATTTTATGAAGATGTAGATTGTGTATCTTTTGACCTCTTTCCTTCCTTCTACGGAGTCTACATAGTCTCTTAAAAGGAAGTTGCTGCGGGTGGGCAGCAACCCCTTATGACTCCGAGAGAGAGAGAGAGAGAGAGAGAGAGAGAGAGAGAGAGAGAGAGAGAGAGAGAGAGAGAGAGAGAGAGAGAGAGAGAGAGAGAGAAGGGGTGGGGGCGGGGCCTCCTGTGAAGAAGGGCTCATCCCGTGTTTGTTCACTGGGTACCTAAAGAGGCTCGTAGTCTACACACGGTTAGACATAGAAAAAGTATCAATGGGAGGTAGAAAGAGAATTTGAACCTGCAAATGAAGATTTCACTGCTGGCTGGTCTGAGTGCTTGTGTGCGGAGGTGGAAGATGAAATGGAGTCCACTGAGGAGTAAATTGGAGATGCAGAGGTGAGGATAGGCAGTGTAGAGTTCTCGTTCTGGAAGTCTGGGTGATAAGGAGAGGAAGATTGCGTGATAAAAGGGAGTAAGATTAAGAGGAGCAAGGCAAAGCCCCACCTGGCCTCACCTGTGGCAGCCACTGCCATCCTATCCCTTTTGTGCTTAGGTACTTAGCTCTGCAGCCCGTGAAAGCTGCTCTGTTGAAAAGCACTCTGGGGGCTTCCTGTGTGGGCCGGCAAGCCTCCATCCAGGAGTTTTGATTGCAAAATCAGTATGAGCGCGCGACCTAAGAATGGGGCTTACTTTTCAGTGCATATTTGGTATTCTCTCTTTGCGGCACTTTTTCACTGGCGCTGTCCTTTTGTAAAAGCTTGCTGCTGTGGCTCACTGGCACCAGCTGCAGGATACAGGATAGGACAGGATCTGGTTGGTGGAAACAGTGGTCCTGGTGCCAAGGGTGAGAGAACGTCTCTCTCTCTAGGCTCCAGGTTTCTCTTTCAGCTCAGCCTGAGCGGTTGGGTATCCCTGAGGGTTGGCGGTGGGATTGCAGCTTGTGTGTGCTGCAGGTTTGGCTTGCCCATCCTTGACCCTTACTACAGAGATAGGCCTTAAAGCCTTTGTTTAAGCGTAGCATGGAAGTATGAATTCCTCCTTCCTTTTTTTTTTCTTTTAAAAAAATATATTTTATTAATTTATTCATATTACATCTCAATTCTTATCCCATCCCTTGTATCCTCCCATTCCTCCCTCCCTTCCGTTTTCCCCTTACTCCCCTCCCTTATGACTGTGACTGAGGGGGACCTCCTCCCCCTGTATATGCTCATAGGGTATCAAGTCTCTTCTTGGTACCTCTTTCCCTTTTGGGACTGTTTTCTTGTTAGGAGAGTGGTTTTATTAGATCATTTATCGCTCTATTGCTGTAACTGAATACTGTTGACTGAGAAATTTATAAAAAATGAAGGTTAATTCATTTTATAGTTCTAGAAGCTGGGGGTGGGGCAAAGTTGAGAGGCTCATGGGTTTGGCTAGGATGGATGGCTAGCCAGTTCTGCTTCCCCAGGCCTGAGATTACTCTACTAACTGAGCTACCCTCCAGTCCGCCCCTCATGCTTTTCAGCCTGGAAAGAGCATGTAAAACAAACAAACAAAACCAAAGCAAACAAATAAAAGTCCTGACTCCACAGCTAGTTATGTTGGTGAGAGAGCTACTTTGGGTGTCTTCGCTAAAGGCTAATTAAGTAGTAAGGTCCCTTGCAGCCTTCTGTAGTGTGGCTCACCATGCCTGGCCTTGGCGTGATCTTTTATGCTTTGAAGTCAGTGATCTGCTTTACATTAGGTAGCAGGAGCAATCTAACTTAATTTCCCCCATATGGTTACCTAGCTTGGCACATGATTTACCTGCGGCAGACGTCATGCAGTATTCATCCAATGCTGTGCTGGCAAAGAGGGACAGAATGCTGGCTTCCCCTTTGCTGTTACTCTACCTTTTAAAAATACTGACTGAGAACATAAGAGGGCTGATGCCCAGGGGCCACCTTGTTACTCTGAGATACACAGTCAGGTGTTCATAGTCTCAAAGTCTGACATGCTAAAGGTATCTGAGGCCCTCAGGGCATCTGGGGTTGTTTACTGCTGTGAAAGTCTAGCTCCTAAGAACAAAATAAATTGAGGCCTTTTAAGCTATATCTATTTCTCTTTTTCTTATTTCCCTATGTGTTTTATACATGATTTTATTATATACTAAGCTCTGTATAAGGTGTAATTTTGTTTTGTTTTGTTTTGTTGTTTCTCTGTGTAGCATTGGTTGTCCTGGACTCGCTTTGTAGACCAGGCTGGCCCCAGGCTCACAGAGATTCACCTGCCTCTGCCTCCTGGGTGCTGGGATTAAAGGCGTGTGTTGCCACCACCTGGCTAAACTTTAATTTCGAAGACAATATTTTTATGATTAAATTATAAAGGAAATGCATGTCCCTAGATCAAAACAGAAAATGTTGAAAATGAAAATAGAAACCCATAATTACTCATACTTTTGTGACTTATAACACATAGTGTAGTATATTTCTATTATTCAAATTTGAGACAGGGAGCTGAGCGCAGTGGTGCATACGTGTAGCCCCAGCACCCAGGGAGGCAGAGGCATGCGGATCTCTGTGTGTTCGAGGACAGCCTGTCTACAAAGTTAGCTCAGGACAGCCAAGTCTATGCAGAGAAACCTTGTCTCAAAACAAACAAACAAACAAACAAACAAACAAATTTAAGACAGGATTTTATGTGTTCCAGGTAAGCCTCAAACTCAGTATATATCTCAATATAGCTGAGAATGACCTTCAACATGCTATCCTTCTGCCTCTTTCTCCCAAGTTCTAGGACCCTGGGGTACAGCACAAACTTCCTTCTGAGTAGTGCTGGGGTTGAACCCGAACTCCATGCATGCTGGGCAAGCACTCTGTCAACTGAGCCTCAGCCACAACTTGTATGTGACTCTTAGTTTTAAAATTATTATTGTTTATTATTATTATTATTGTTATTATTGTTATTATTAGTGTATGTGTTTGTAATGATGTATGTGTGCATGTGAGTGCACATACCAGGACACATATGAAGCTAGAAGTTCTGTGGATCCAGCTAAAGTCAGGTGAACATTTTCAGGCAGCAAGCAAGCTCCTTTACCCACGCAGCCATCTTGCCAACCCATATGCTCCTTTTAATACTTGAATATCTATTTGACATTAGAGCTAACCAGTTTCTTAAATTCATTGTAAGTCAAAAGAAGCTCGGGAATCCGTCGTTTCCTCTTTGAGTTTTAATGGCTTTTAAACTTTGAGCTTGAATCTAAGACAAAGAGTTCCCTGTAAAATGCTCCCTTCAGTCTCAAATGACAGTTTTCTAAATTTGAATGCATGACTTCCTTGTGTTTTTGCTTTATGAAATACTATTTTGAAAACTTTAATAAACAACAATAATAACACAAAAATAAACAATAGAAGGAAGTGGCCTTAACAAAAGTCACATTGTTATTTGTAAACATTAAAGTCTGAAATTAAGAATGCCTTGGGGGTAGCTTAGGGTGTGTGTGTGTGTGTGTGGGTGTGTGTTTCTGTGTGTGTCTGTGTGTGCCTGTGTATTTCTGACTCCAACAGTATGCTGACTACTCTCATCCTGTAAAATACCTACCAATCAACAGCATTAGGGACTTGCTTTGCCTTCATAATTTGCAAAACCTTTAGAAAGATTATCATCAAACCAGCATGGAGCACTGAAATCATATCCTAGCATTTTGGGGCTAGTAGGAAACTGTGAATTACGGAGCCATGGGCACTACCATGGATGCTGTGCATTTTACTGGGAAATATAATTGAAGTCAAAACATGAGAAAAGTTCCACTTTCTGGCAGCAGAGGTCAGAGTGCGTCTGTGTAGATGTTTGCTGGTAAAGTCCAAGCAGAAAATAAAATACACTAGAAGCATGCAACTGAAGGCCAGGGCTGAATTTTTAGTGTGTTGGCCTTTTCCAAATTGCCTCAATGGCTGGGGTAGCCACAAAATGACCTTGAAATGTGATGGCAACTTCCTGGTTTTTAAAAGGGCAAGTGAACCTTTAAGGAAATGGAACATAGTCCTGTGAACAATATTATGATTAAAGTTATCGAATAGTAGTATCCAACCTTTAAGTAATGAGACTGTGTTATATAGAAAATATGGGTGATCACTTACTGCAGTGGTTGGGTCGAGTCTATGGGCAAAAGCAAGTAGTTTACAATGAGCATCTTAGTGTAGAATTCATTCAACTGCCTGTCCTGGTGGCTTATGTTTTTATCTCCATCTTAAATTATAACAGAAAAATATTTCATAGTTATATTCTATATTTCTATGAAGCTATAGAATCTTTTGTTGTGCAAAGTATTATTATAAAAACAAATGTTTTCATGAAAAATAGCCAAATAAACTTGCTTGGCAAACTGATCTTTTTTTTCAAATAGGCACTGCCCCCCCCCACCCCCCCAAATTTGTGCTGTGTTTTTAGTTTCAAAAGGAAATAAGACACACTGTTAGGGGATGGGTATTCTCTCTCCAACAGTACTGGAAGAATTCTGAACCACAAAAGGAAACCTTAAGTCATCTTGTTGCTATAGACAAGCTCTGAGGTGGTGGATGAACTTTCCAGGAAAGGGTCCTGTATTTAAATGTTGACAAGGTCGTAGACAAAGAACACCATTACTTACTAAGTCAGGTGAAGAAGTCGGTCCATGAGGCATAGCACTTGTAGACATGAACTTGAAGAACAGCTTGTGAAGTTGACATACTAAAGCTGGGCACCGTGGTGCACGACTGTAACCCCAGCAGGGAGGTTGATCTCTGAGTGCGAGGCCAGCCTGGTCTATAAAGTGAATTTAGGACAGCCAAGGCTATACAGAGAAACCCTGTCTCAAGAAAAAACATAAAAGCAAAAACAACAACAACAAAAATCCGACATACTACTTATAAATTTATCTCCCTCCAGATTAATTTAGAAGAAACCAAAAATAATTAAGACGCGTGGGGAAAATTTATGTTTCCGCAGACTAGACACAACTGAAGATTTTCTACAAAATCAAGTCACAAGCACAGTTATATTTGTATATATGTGGGAGATGCTAGATATCACTGTATTCCTCCTGAAGATGCCCTCAGCATCTTGCCTGGACCACAGTGGACACTGAGTAAATTCTCACCACTGGCTCCTTTGCATGAATACGAATACTCTCTAACCATCTTCCTCTGCAGGGGAAGGCTCCTCTCTAAACAGAGTACCAGGTAATGTAACACCCCGCTGGGAGTCAGAGTCTCTTAGGTGTTGATTCTCCCTTGAATTCTGTGAATGTCAGTCTCTTTGAATCAGTCCACACCTGAAGATTAGGGTTGTTCAGCTTCGGATAAAACATTCCTTATTTAATGCATTCCACAGCAGCTACCACTGAATGCGAGTGTGAAATCCAAGAAGCCTTTCACTGCCTAACAAAGATGAGAAGGCATTGCATTATTAACAGAGCTTTTAGCCACTAAGAGGGGTGCTAGGTAAATACCTTGAGAATAGCCTCCCACATTCCTTCTTTACATGCTCCCCCCTTCTAAAAAAAAAAAAAAAAAGAAAGAAAACCTTTTGTAATAAGAGGGTGATTCTTTGATGCTTGTAAGCTGCCATATGGGGCTTTTAACCTATCAAATGCTAGGGGACTGTGGCTCGGGAGTACAGCTCTAGGTCGGTCCTGGAAGAAGCTTTTAATGTGAGTTGGGAAGCTTTGCTTTAGATCAGATACTGGTGCTGCAATGCCCACCGCGCCTGAGGGAAGAACAACTTGCCCATTTTTTTAAAAGAAAGGGCTTTGGAGACCTTACCTATGGTATGGCACGAGCCCATCTCGTCATTCATTCCTTACTACTTTCTTTAGTTTAGAAAAGACGTAGCTCGTTGTACTGACATGAAGCAATATTAAAAACCAGCAGATTTGGAGAGATGACATAGTTGTTTGCTGGAGACATGGACTGTGGACAGTCTTGTATGAAAATCTAACACTTTTAATCATTTCCATCCATTTAATGTTCTTCTAAAATTATAATTATTTTCTGGCAAACTTGGCCTTTGCCATTCAGTTTTGGCCAGAATTTGTGATCATACTTTAATAAATGATAATAAGCTACATTATATTGAGAATTTTCACTCATTCGTTCAAGAAATACATGAGGATATGTTATGTGCTAGTGATTTTTCTGTGTGTTTGGATATGTTAGTGTAAAAAAGCAGACACACATGCAGAATGACTAATGTGTATTAAGATAATTTTGAAGTGATAAGGGGATATTGGAGTGTCTTTGAGAACAACTGAGCAGCTCTTGAAGAGCTAAGGTCCTGGAGACTTGATGGCCACCAAAGCCTAGTACTACTACTACATTTAATTCTTTATTTTATTTTATGTGTGTATCTCAGTGTTTGTATGTGCATCATGTGTGTGCCAATGTCTACAGACGCCAGAAGAGGGAGCTCTCTGATGTGGGTACAGAGAACTAAACCTAGGTTGTTTGCTAGAGCAACAGTGCTTTTCTTAATGGCTTAGTCTCTCTTGCTAAGCTTTTGAGGTTTCATCTAAAAAATTTGAATGGTGAAATTCATACACTATAGAGGGTGAGTTTCAGATGACAGTTTATTATAGATGATTCGTAGGTGGGAAAGAGAAAGAGAAAGCGGATAGAGAGAGAAGAGATGGTGTATGAGGGGGAGAGCATGCGGGGGAGGGGGGAGAGAGCACGTGAGCCCTCACAAAGCTCCTGTATAGAAGAAGTGGTCCTAGGAAACAGGGTACTATTAAGTCTGGGGGCCTAATAAAGGTTTTATGATAGAATCTGGGGTGCATTATGAGTAAGGGATGATTGGTCAGTCCATTGGCCCAACCCAGATGTGTCCAAGTGCCTCTTAGCCTCAGTTCTGTAGTCACATGTCCTCTGGGCTGAGGCGTACATTTAAGGTGATAACAAGAAATGTGGACAGGAAGTCCCTTTGACGTTTCTGGCCTCTTAGGAGGACATTCTTGGAACTGCTGCTTTGGGTCCCTGCTCTATTTGATCAGTGTCTACCTCCTCCTCCTCCTCCTCCTCTTCTTCTTCTTTTATTATTATTATTTTTTTTTAGTTTTTCAAGACAGGGTTTCTCTGTGTAGCCTTGGCTGTCCTGGACTCACTTTGTAGACCAAGCTGACGTGGAACTCACAGACATCTGCCTGCCTCTGCCTTCCGAGTGCTGGGATTGTAGCCAAGTTGACCAAGGAGCTGAAAATCTTACAGGAGACTTGAGATAGATTTAATCTTGAAAGCTGTATGTTTATTCTTACAATGTTTCCCCCTCACAATTTAAGAATAGTTATCGTCATTGTTTTTTTTTAACTATATATATGCATCTGCGGATGCCCACAGCAGCAGGGGGTATGGGATGCCTCTGGAGCTGGCGTTACAGGTGTGTGGTTGTGAGCTGCCTGATGAAGGTGTAATACGTGTGGTTAACTGAGCCATCACTCAAGCCCTGTAACGTAATTAAAAAAAATGTAGAGACACTTCTTAAAAAATATTTGTTTATTTGTTTGCTCATCTCTCTATCTATGTGTCTATTTATCTATCTACTTACCTATCTATTTATTTGAGACAGGGTTTCTCTGTGTTTAGCCAGGGCTGTCCTGGAACTTGCTTTGTCGACCATGCTGGTCTTGAACTCACAGAGATCCACCTGACTCTGCCTCCTGAGTGTTGGATTAAAGATGTGTTTTGCCCTCCCATCCCCATAGTGTTATTCTTGAGACAGGGTTTCAGATGGAGTTGTGTGGACTAGAGGTTTTCCTTGGGTATTGCTGGGAGATGTGGTGGGAAAGGGTTTTTTGCAGGCTGCTAAAAACCTTATGCCTGTTTCCCCCTCTGTTCATCTGTAGTTAAGTCATCTCTCCTTTTATTGTGAATTTTGCCTTCTCTCTCTCTCTCTTCTCTCTCTCCCTCCCTTCCTTTCTTTTCTTTCTTTCTTTCTTTCTTTCTTTCTTTCTTTCTTTCTTTCTTTCTTTCTTTCTAGAGAAAGTCTTACCATGAGGTACTTGATGGCTATCCTGGAATTCTCAAATATCTTCAAATATCTTCCCACCTCCCCCTGTTGCTGGGATTAAAGTCATGTGACATCATATTTGGCTTGCCATAATAGTTCTTTAAAACCACGTATGCTATTGGCCTATTGCAGGGGATCAGCTAGTAAAGGCATTTCCCTCCAAGCCTGCGGACCTGAGTTCAATTCCTGGGACCCACATAGTGAAGGAAAGAACAGACTCCTGAACGTTGTCCTCTGAACTCCACATTGGAACCTTTGCAGTTGCATGGGCACACACATACATACATACACACACACACACACACACACACAGATGCATACAGACATATGCACACAGACACATGCACACACACACACAGACATGCACACAGACACATGCACACACACATACAGACATGCACACAGACACATGCACACACAGAGAGAGATATGCACACAGACATATGTACACACATGAGTGCGCAAACACGCACACAGAGAGATACACACACATGCACACAGACACATGCTCACAGATGTGTGTGCGCACACACACAGACACACACACAGACACACAGACACACACCCTGAATAATTAAATGAATATAATAAAAAGTTGAACCTGCTAAAGTAGGCTTCAAGTGGACTGATGGCCGTATTAATCAGAACCTTGGGAATGACTTTTTTTTTTTTTCTGTTGGAAATTTGTTTTAAATTGTTTCAGTGTTCCATAATTTACCATTTGTTTTTAGGCTGATTTGTGTTTACCTGTTAATTTATTTTTTATCTGTCTATCTTTGTAAAATTTTTTCACGGCATGAAGCGTGGTTATCTGAAATCTATAACTCTTAGAATTGAGAGCGTGGCTCGGCCATCTGGTATTTTATCATGTTCCCTGTGAAGAGCCCCTTGGCTGAGAGAAGCCCCATTGCCCTCAGGCCCAGGACTGTGTGTCTCCAGGAACCAATATCCCTTGGGTTTGCCTTTTTTTTTTTTTTTTTTTGAAATCTCCTCTTTTTTGGTATCAAACTACACATGAAATTTCACTCTGAAAGTATTCACAAAGCTCCTTTTATGTGAAGTATTGTTATGATAGAGAGAGGGAGAGAGATGTGATCCAGCTAGCATCTTGTGCTGTAGAGAAAAGACGATAGAGCAGATTTGTGGTGCCCAATTAATTTTACAGCTATGCCCGTTTGTAAGTTTCTACAATACTGGTGTATTGTAGGTGCTTTGCTAGGACGATGGCCCCCAAGCTGACATGTTCCCTGGATCTCACTCACCCGGAGACAACCGGTGAGCTCCAAAAGATACACATGTGCGCAGAGCTGCTAGCCACTGGGAAGGACTGAGAGAGATGGGTGCATGCTGGAGGATGTTTTCATCAGCTTTGCCATAGCAGCACTCAGAATGACCTCAGAACAGTCATTAAAGGTTCTGCACAGAGCCATCCACCAATTAAGCCACAGATCCCCAGCAACCTGGATTCCCGGAAAGAAGCAGAGATGGGAAACCTTAAGTGTTTGAAGATAGTTCAGGTGCTGAGGTGTAGCTCAGCGGTCTTTCTGGAGGCCGCCAGCACAGAATCCTCTCTGCTGATTGGTGATGCTCAGGGATGCTGGAACTTAAGCTAAGCTGAGTTTCTGAAAATGAGAAAGAAGTTGGGCCTTGGAGTGTGACAGAGGTGTTTTTACCTCAGGCGAACATAACTTTGAGGCTAGGGTCTTGAACAACCACAGTCAGCCACTCAAAAAACTCTGGCTGGAAGATTCCAGGCCCTCTAAGAGTGAGTTTTAGGAGGGAGTTTTATTATTAAAGGATGCCTAAAAGCAAGCAAGCAAGCAAGCAAGCAAGCAAGCAAGCAAGCAGAACTCCTATATGGCAGGTGTGGCTCCCAAGAAATGCTTCCCACTTCCAGTATTTGTGTAGAATTTGTAACTTCCCAGGGTTGCGGCACGCTGTGTGGGTGGGTCTGTCCAGTTGGCTCAGCCATGAGGTGATCCTGTCTGTGCCTCCCCATCCTGATGATTAGACCAGGGCTCCTGTATACACCTTTAAATGCCAAGGACGTATCTGGTTGCACTCGGCTTCCCGGCACCTGTGCTCATGAGGTTGCTATGGGAAAGCAGACGAGAGATAACAAGGGACCAGCTAGGAGCCAGCGTGCCTAAGCATCTTTGGTTTTTCTTTGCTTCGGTCCAGCCAGAACCAAGCACATTAACAGCGTCTAGTTACAGCAGGACTGGCTGTCAAGGGCCAGAGGCAGACATGCTTGTTTAGGAAGCTCCTGCTGCCATCGCTCCCTTTCATCAATTTTTCAAAGCTGCATTAGTGTGTGGTAGTAACAGTGGGTGGCGTTAACCTGCATTTTCTTAATGATTGTTTGTTTTGAGCACCTTGCATTCTCTTCCGGACTCTAAGTAATAGCCCTTTCCTGTAGGAGGATGCAAGTTGGGACAAATGGCCAATAGGTCCTTATAGCTATGAAATAATGTTTACTGCATAGTAAATAGCAAAGAATTTACCCAGAGGGTTCAGCTTTTGCCTGAAATAAGGATGTGAAAAGCACAGGGTTGTTCAGGGTTTATTATCAGGTGAAGCTGACCACCTAAATTTGGTCCCTGGGAACTTCATGGTAGAATGAGGAAAGCAACTCCTGAAAGTTGACCTCTGACCCCCATACAGGCCTGGTGCCTGCTCTCCTTCCCTCCCCAAAAAGACTTGGTGGCAGTCACTTTTCTGAGACAACTTACTGGCCTTATATGCCCATCTTTTAAATTGGATTGCTTTTGAGAATTTTATGTTTGGATTAGTTCTTCATCAGATGTGTTTTTCAAATATTTCTTCCAGTGGTTCAATTTGCAATTTTTTCTTGATTTCTTTCAAAAAGAAATTTTCACCTGGAGAAAAAATATTCATTTTTTTCTTTTCTGTATTGTGGCTTTAATACACATCTAATAATTTTTCTATAACAAAACCCCATAAAGATCTTTAGTGCTTAAAGAAAAATCTTTTGGCTCTTTGAAACAGTGTCCCCTGTCCCCTAGGCTGTTCTCACATTTGCTCCATAGCTCAGATTTGCTCAGACTTCATCCATCTTCCCCCGCCCTTCCAGCACTGGAATGAAAGATGTGCACCACCATGCTCGGCTTCCCTAATGCTTCCTTTTGGAAGTTTCATAGATTCAAATTTAACCATGACGTTAAAGATTCCCTTTACCTTGTGTTTGTGTAAGGTGCAAAGTAGGGGTTCATGTTTACAGTTGTCTGTTTTTCACATAGATATCCACTTGTGTTCCAACAACAATTATTGCTACTCTTTGTTATTTAGTTTTTGAGACATGGTCTTGCTATATAGTCCTGGCTGGCTCGGTACATGCTATGTATCCAAGGCTGGCCCTGAATCCATGGTAATCCTTGTGTCATAGTCTCTATGTACTAAGATTACAGGCATGGGCCACTGCATCCTGTATTAGCTGTTCTTCTCTTCTCTTCTTCTCTTCACTTTATACTGTTTAACTGTGCAAGGTAGAAAGTCTTCCTACAGAGGAAGAGGAATTGGTCAGCCTTGTTGTGATAAGTCAATGAGATACCAAGATGCTTAGCCGTTCTTTATGTAGCTGGCAAGAGGCAGAGCTAGGCCTGGAAAGCTGGAGTAAGCTGTGAGCTCTGACTTGAGCTGGAGTAAGTCTTGAGTTACCTTAGACTGCTCACTGCTGTCCATTGCCTTCTGCCTCTATAGTTGATGTGGCTTCCTGGTCTGTTGTTTTGTAATGACTTACCCATTGTGTTAGATAATCTTAGAGGCCCCTTCAAGGTTTACTCTTGGTTGACACTGGGAATTGTTGGGTTACTGTGGAATGCCACTGACTTTGAGTAATTTGCTAAGTTACTGTGTGGAAGTAGTTATTCTGGAAATTTAAACCATTTTCCTCCGCTCACTGGTCATGCCAGCATGCCAGGGATTTCCCCAGAATTTGTTAGGTAACAAGAAAAAAACAAAACAAAACAAAACAAAACAAAAACTGCCTCTCAGTATCCTCTTATCTATATTTTTGTGGAATTTGCCTTTATTTAATTTTGCTTCGAGGTGACTCAGTAAACATCCTCTCAGGGGCAGATGTGAACTTGCAGGAACCCGGATTGCAGTTTCTGTGTACCCTGCTGGCCTCTGAGAAGCAGGCTGCTAAGCCACAGGCTTGAGCAGTTCTCCCTTCCAGCTAGAGTTGACTCAGGCTTGTGTACAGCAGCGACACAAAAGTGAAGCCTCATCCCCCACTAGTGTCATCCAAAAAAGTACAGCGGAAAGAGACCAATTAGAAGATGAAGACCTGGGAAAAGGCATTTTAATCTTCTCATCTGCCTGGCCCAGTAGCCTTCAGGCATTGTCAATAAGAGTTAATAAAGCCCTCGGCATATTTACTTGGATTTCCTCATAGATGCCCGCCCCATACTCTTCTTGTCTTTGTTTCTATTAAAATTGAAACCTTGTTTTGGGAATTAATCCTGAACACATAACTTGCAGAGGTCAGTTATAGGTGTGGATCTCAGCAGAGAGGGGCACCTGCTGAGACTTCATAGTCTCATGTTCTGGAACAAGGAAATGGAGCAAGAACGTAAGAATGGCAATAGAAATGGAAGTGGTTTATTAAGAAAGAGAAATGCACTACAGAGAATTGGAAACTGGTACAGGTCAAAGACTCAAAGGCCCCAGGACCCAGCAGCACGACTCTAGGTCGCAGGCTTAGCACCTATTTTTCTTGCACATTTGGATATTTGGGCATGCTTAGTTTGTTATCGATAGTCCTGGGTGGGAGGGGTTTCTGGTCTTTTATTTTTTTATTTTAAATTAAAAATTTTTTTTTATTTTTATTTTTTGGGGTTTCTGGTCTTAATGACAGTTGCCTTCTGTCATGTGTTAATCTTTTGATATTAAAGAATTTAGTGTGTGTGTGTGTGTGTGTGTGTGTGTGTGTGTGTGTGTGTGTGTGAGATGTGTGCATGCGCACCTTTGAAAGCCAGAAAAGGGCACCGATTCCTTGGAGCTGGAGTTGCTGGCATTGTGAGTTGTTCCATGTGGGCACTAGGAAACAAACTTGGCCTCTCTGCAAGAGCTGCAAGTACTTCATAAGTGCTTAGCCACTTCTCCAGCCCCGCATGTGCTAATCTCGATGCCTACTACTCTAACTCACAATGGCTGACAGATAGAAGAAGAGAGAAAGCGGAAATGGTTTTCACATGCTGAGTATCGGGCTGGGTTGTAGTGGTTAGAGTGTTGCCTAGTCAGCACAAAGTCCTAATCAACCCCCATCACCCAAAACAAACAAATAAACAACAGCTTGGAAGTATGGTGGAAGGGAGAACAGTTTTCTGCCTTCTGAAGAGTTCATCACCGAGTATGAAATAAGCTGACAGCAAGTAGAAAGAGCAACAAGAGGCAATCCGCACAGACTTACCACATGCAGGGAGCTATCATGCAAAGGAAAAGTGGGTAATAAATACCCAGTGAGATCTGAATGACTGTATACATCCTAAGAGGACTGTAGGAGCGGGGTGAAGGCAACTCAAGGGGCAGTACATGTCCTTTTGAAAAGATGAACGGGTCCTTTAGAATAAGGGAAAGCCTGTGTCCATGTGTGGTATTGCTCATACACACATGCCTTTCCTCCTATATAAATCTTCTGTAGTTGGTGTCTAAGGGAAGGGACTTGTGTTAGCTCTCTGTTTTTGATATAGGATACCTGGGGGAGTTAGTAAGAGGACAGGCTTATTTTGGTTCCATCCATTGGAAGTTGTTTTGTGACTTTGGAGGCTCTGGATTAATACTGGAAAAGTGGAGGATCACTTGGGGTGACAAGTGTTTCTCTGTGACCTCTAATGAGCTTAACACGGAGCACCAGGGTCTTGGATAAACCATAGCCACCAGGACAACCCCAAGCCAGGGGCTTCCAGGTGCATTGTCTTTCAAACTGGAAGAATGAATTTTGTGGAAACTAGAGAGGGTGACTTTTAGAAAGGAATTTATCCTAGTGATGAGAACAGATGATAGAAACTGGCCAGAAAAGGCAGTGACCCCAAAGCAGGATGTCCTTGCTGGAGGCCGGAAATTCTAGAAGAAGCTCAGGTTCACATTTCTTTGTTATCTCCTAAGGCATCACTTTTTGCCTGAAGGCAGAGACTACAGAAACCAACACAGACTGAAAAGGAGAGGTGGCACATGGACATTTCATGGTTGGACCAGATGGGACGGCCATCTTCTACCCCTCCACCAAACTCACTCCAGTTTCTTCCATATGTTATTTAAGGAGCCCCAGACTAACAACTTGACACTACCCTACCTTCTGGGACTCTCTCTGCTCTCTAGGAGCTTTGCGAGCCATCCTTTTGTTTAAGCTCCCACCTATACATCTACAATAAACTTGTCTAAAGCTGATTATCTGTATTCCATGAATTTCACTCTTTACATTTTTTTTTTTTTTTGAGACAAGAACTTGGAAGTACTGGTTTGGGGGAGGTTCTGATGGCCAGCAGTTTTCAAGACCCAGACTCCCCAGAGCCAAGCTCACATTGATAAAGGCTCCATTGTTCTTAAAGACACTCATAGGTGAAAGCTTAGGGCTTGTAAGAAGGATGAGTTATTTAGGAGGGGTGGGTCCTCCAAAGTGGGACTCCATTAAGTTGATAACCGAGGGACTTTTTATAGGTCTCATGGCAGAAAATGGGGTGTGGCATGAGGAGGTGAGTTGCTCAGCCCGGTTGACCTACCCATGAGGTGTCCAGATGCCTCTCAGTTTTGGAAATGTCCTTTAACATTCTTCTTCCTGGTAGTGTTGCTTGTTTAAGGTGGTGCAAAAGAGGAAGAAAGGTATCAAGACTCCTGAGCAGGAACCAGAGCCCCACCCCCCTTTTTTTTGCCAAGGGCAAGACTCATAACTGCTACTTTCTAGGTTCCCGCCTTATATTGTATGGCCTCTCTCTCTCTCTCTCTCTCTCTCTCTCTCTCTCTCCTCTTTCTTTCTTTTTCATTTTAAGAATTATTTATTCATTTATTATGAATATGGTGTTCTGCCTGCATGTACACACCTGCACCCCAGAAGAGGGCATCAGATAGCATCAGATCATGTTATAGATGGTTGTGAGCCATGATGTTGAGAATTGAACTTAGGATCTCTGGGAGGGCAGTCAGTGCCCCTAACCTCTGAGCTGTCTCTCCATCTCTGTGTGGCCACTTTCTATCTCATCAGCAACAGAGGAGCCCTCAGCTCAGGACATAGAGAACCTGATGCCCATAATCCCCATGAAGCCAATTCCCTATCACCTAAGACCACCAAATAGGCCCCATCTTAGTGGTCAGCCAAGGACCATGGAGGACTTTAACATACTACTGTAAAAATACCCTTTATTTCCCTTAAGAAATTGTTGTCTTGGATGCTTATTGCCTCTGTCTGATAACCCAGGCCTAGTCCTGGAAGCTTCTTGCATCCATACAACCTTATCTAGGCCTAGAATGTTTCCAGCCTCTGAGACTTACCACTTCTAGTTTTTTTTTCTGAACTCTGGCTGGCTGGTTCAACTCAGCTGTTCTGGCTCAAACTCCTCTCCAAGCTGACTGATTCAAACTGGCTCCTTTCAGTTTCTCACTCAATTGCTCTACTCTAATCTTCTGGCTCCTTCTCATTCTCTGGCTTGTTCTGTCTTCACTTGTGTCTAGCTTGTTCTCTCTTAAAGCTCTCTCTGTCTCCCTGGAAAAACTCCCTCTAAATTCCATGAACTGAACTGCCAGGAACTCAACTCCAATGCAGAGCCTCTCAATTCCCTGACTCAAGTGAACTGCCTGAACAGAACTGACTAGGACTCAGAGATCTGCATGCCTCTGTCTCCCGAGTGCTAGATTAAAGGAGTGTACCACCACACGTAGACCTAAGCTTTTCTTTATCTGAAACTTGCTCTATACCAGGTTGGTCTTGAACTCAGAGATCTGCTTGCCTGTGTCTCCTGGGATTAAAGACTTATCTGTATTCCAGCTGTATCACCATTTAGCAGATGTTCTAAATGCCTCTGCATATTGGCCTTTTGAGGTTATTCTAGATCCAAACTATGACAACTGAATACCTCTTTGGAGTATCTATCCTCACGTCAGTGGGAGAACTTCTCTTCATTTCTTTGTTATTAAATTCTTTGATGTATTTATTTTCTTTTATGTGTGTGAGTGCTTGGCCATGTGCATGTGTGTGCCCCAGGTGTGCGTCTGGTGTCCCTGGAGGTCAGAAGATGTAGTTACAGATGGTTGTGTGCTTATGTGGGTGCTGAGCTCTAAATTCAGGTACTCTACAAGATCATCAAACTCCTTTAAAAAAAGATTTATTCATTTATTATTTATACAGTATAGTGCCTGCATGGTGCCTGCACACCAAAAAGAGGGCACCAAGTCTCATTATAGATGGTTGTAAGTCACCATATTGTTGCTTGGAATTGAACTCAGGACTTTTGCAAGAACAGACCTCAGAGCCATCTCTCCAGCCCGAGCATCAGACTCTTAACCTTTGCTTCAGCCCCCACCTCTCTCCTTTTTATGGGAGAAGGTTGGGGAAGAGACTAGAGGGCAAGGCATAGAAGCTATTTCTGAACCCTTGTTTTTAGTTTGGAGTACTCAGTCAACCTTGGCATGTGCTTTTCTGAGCTCCAACATTGACACTCACCATCCTTCGTAATTATGTATATAAAACAAAGGGAGAACATATACATAAAACCCAGGAGAAGAATCATTGCTCCCTTATACACCTCACTGGAAATGAAGGTTGGTGGCCCCAAAGCTTTCCATTCTACCCTTAATATCTCCTAAAAGTGACAAAATATATTGAAATTTCAATTGAGGGAGTATATTCGCAGCCTGTGCATGATGGCCTAAGGACATGTACACAGAGGGGTATAGGCATCGCTTGGAGGATGACAGAAAGTCAGTCCTTGTGGTGAAACAACTGGAGGAACTGGGGCAAAGGCATGCAAATTCCAAGCTCTTGTTTTAGTCAGCTGCGGCTGCTAAAACAGAGTGCCAGAGATTCGGATGTTTTAGACGATGACATCATCATCATCATCATCATCATCATCATCATCATCATCATTATTATTATTATAGTTTGAAGGTTGGGAAGTCCAAGAGTAAGATACTGGAAGAGGTATTGTCTGGAAGAGTTAAGGGTCAGACCTGATTCACACGTGGTACCTTTTTGCTGTGTCCTTACATGGCAGACAGAAGGCAGAAGAGACTAGAGTGGATGAATGGTTTTTGTTTTGCTTTGAATTAAACATATTTAAAAGGATCACCCAATATTTCTATAGTATTGTTAAGTTTCAATATAATGTTTTGGAACACAATTTACTTTTATTGATTCTCCTCTTCCTCCTTCTTTCCCACGCCTTGGTCCCACCTGTTGTCCTGACCCAGGAATGAGTTTTGAAGGAAAAGAATTGGGGAAAGTTATGGATGGTTTGGGAGAAGGCTCTGCGGGAGCAGACCTTCCCAACCACCAGAGGGCAGTACTCATTCATTTCTGTTCACTGTACTCTTTTGAAGAGTACCACTGAGTTTTGTGGGAAAGAAGAGTCACTTCCAGGGTCAAGAGGACGTTGCAAAGGATTTATGATCTTCCTTGTCCCCTGTTCTCCATTTGGTTAACTTTAGCAAAATGTGGTGTGTGTGTGTGTGTTTGTGTGTTGTGGTATGTACGGTCGGTGAGTGTTTGGGGTATGTATGTGTGTGTGTATGTGGTGTGTATGGGTATGTGTTGTGTATATGATGTGTGTTGTTTGTATTATGTGTTGTATATGTGTGGTGTAGTGTGTGGTGTATGCGTGTGTGTGTCTAGAATGTGTGTGTATTTTTTTCTCTTAATCCTGTTCTCTTTAGCCAAGGAGAGTTGTAGAATTCAGTATGTATCTCCTTACAACACTTGTTACGTTTTATTTTTTTGATTGAAATATTTTATTTGAAGGTATATAAAGAGTAATCAACGGCTTTCACATTGTGTCTGCAGAATATAGACTTGGCTGCTTCCCAGTAAAGATTTAGTAATTACTTTTATAACATTTGGGATCGTTGTTTGTAAAGAAAATATCATATGAGGATCTGTTACCCATTTTAAGAGGAATCTAAACACAAAAAACTCAGAATAGATACCATTCAGCTAAGTTAAATTATGAAGTATGTGGCTGCCAGTGATGAAAAATAGGAATTTTATACTTAGCATTATTTCACTTAAATACCCTGTCACTTCCTTCATTTGTGTGTTTAGAAATCTTGCATAAATAACAGAGAGTACTATTCATTTCATTCTCTTTACTAGGATAAGTTTCAAACTGAAAAGATTGACGAAGCTCCAAGTTCTATGCTTATTTTTTTTTTTTATTTTTTATTTTTTTACTTTAGCCAATCTTCTGACATATTTCACAAAAGCTGAAAAAAAATTTCAGTAAACTAAGCTTTTGGAAGCCACAGTTGTGCTGAAGAATGCAGACCACAAGGAATGTAGTCTGTGTTTTGTTGTAGTTGTTGGATTTTTGTCTATTTTTTGCTTCAACCCCCCTTGAAATGCTTCTTTCTTTTCTTTTCTTTTCCTTTTGGGACAGGGTTTCTCTGTGTAGTCTTGACTGCTCTGGACTCTCTTGTAGACCAGGCTCCCAACCAACCGCCCCCTCCCTGCCCCTGCTGCCACACATTTGTCTCTGCCTCCCAAGTTCTGGGATTAAAGGCTTGTACCACCAGTACCCTTTGCATTTTCAGCATTTTTCTGTCTGTGCAATGGAGAATCACATTGGAGCTTTTACCAGCTTTCTGGGAGCTAGCTGTTGGCTCAGCACCCTGCTTTGCCCTTGCTCATAGCCTGGTCTACAGTCTCAGCATCAATGTCTGACTCGTGGTTCCCATTTTCCTCAGCCTGTCACTGGCTTCAGGAATTTGGATAAAGCTCTTTGTTCCAGGCATCGTGTTCAGATATTTCTCCAGGAACTACCTCTTTATTCTTTAATGTATGCTTTCTTTCCCTGAAAGCTTGAGGTTGGAATTTTATTTTAGAATTTTTGTTTGTTTGTTTTTCACTTCTTAAAATTCCCTCCATTCGTATGGAAAATCATAAAGGAAAATTGGGTTAGTCACTTTTCATTGCTATGACAAAAGGCCCGAGTTAACATTGGTGGACAGTTTCGGAGGCTCCACTCTTGAGTTCCTGGTTCCATTGTATCTGTCCTGGTGGGAAGGCGGAGAAATCACAGTGGAAGGGTGTGGGCAAGGGATTCTATTGCCTTCATGGTTGTTAAGAAGCAGAGAACAGTGAAGGGGAAGGGCCCAGGGCAAAGGTATACCTTCCAAAATATCCTTTAGTGCCTAAGTTTGCCCAGCTAGGCGCAATTTCCTAGTAGCCCAGTCAGCTGAGAATTCCCAGTAGATTAAACTATGAGTGAGTTAAGCATCTTTAAGCTCCAATCACTTCTTAATGTCCCCACCACCTAGAGGTGAAGACTTCGATATGAGTTCTTAGCACTCGTTATATGCGTACAGAGGCACTGGCTGCTGTTTCAGCTTTTGGTCCATTTGTAGAGAGATCTGAGATTATTAGATTTCTAATTAGTCAGCCTTTACCTTCCTATTAATAGCAGCTCCGTTTTTTTTTCTTTTTTTCTTTTGGTTTTTCAAGGCAGGGTTTCTCTGTGTAGCCAAGGCCACACAGATTTGTAGAGCAGGTTGCCTTCAAACTTGCAGCGATCCACCTGCCTCTGCCTCCCAGAGAGCTGGGATTACAGGTGTGTGCCATGGTGCCCAGCTAGCAACTCCATTTGTTTTGTACAACATTGCTTCATTTAGGCCAGGGGCATCAGCAAAGGACATTTCTTAAGGTTCAAGAGAGCATTCTTAGAGCGGTCCCCTTCACCTGGGTGTTTAGACAGAGCTTCAGGACAGCTCTATTTTGTGAAGAAAGACCTCAGGGCACAGACCTAACCCCTCACATCTGGGTAGGTTCTGACTTACTGGCATTTCTGTCATGGACTATCTCTTGGCAGGTGGGCCTGCACTGTGTAGGGAAGCCATCTGAGCTTGGGCCCAGGAGGAGTACCTGTGAGGTGAAGTAAACCCTCCCCTCCTCAAGTTGCTCTGGGCTCTGGTATTTATCACAGCAACAGGGAAGCAAATGAGAACAGTAAGAAATTGTTTATGCAATTTTATCATATGACAGGTTCCTTCCATGGTGCTGCTGCCTTGACACACACCAAAGAATTGAGGCCCCTTGGTCCCGAACTAGATTCTTTAAAAATGAAAGCCAAAATGAACCTTTCCTCATTATAGGTTAATTTATTACTTATACAGTGTTCTGTCTACACTCCAGAAGAGGGCACGGGATCTCACTATAGATGGTTATGAGCCACCATGTGGTTGCAGGGACTTGAACTCGAGACCTTTGGAGGAGCAGCCAGTGCTCTTAACCACTGAGCCATCTCTCCATCCCACTGTTACAGATTAATTTACTTGGAGTATTTCACTATAGTGATGGAACCCTGATAAACATAGTCTTGTTTGGCTTATGCAGGTTACAGTCTCCAGGACCCTGTGTATGTTCTTGTACAAAGCAGTCGTTAGCTTGTCATGTTGTTGTAACAGTGCTGGCTAATTCTTCACTTCCTGATGTCAAGCATTCGATGACTGTATTTATAATTATGGATCAAGTGCATGGATAGGTTTATTGTCTTTGCTTTGTCTTTTTTGTAATGGAAATAATACAGTGTCCCAGAGTATCACCTTAGGGTCCGACAACAGAATATTCATATTCATTAAAGTATTATGATTCTCATCTCTTATAGATCTTTACTCAATAGCATTTCAGACTTGCCCATATTGTACAAATACAGATGAGTAAATAATGAAGGGCCCTTTTAAACCTTTTTGAAGTCCTGACATTTGTTCTATTTTTAGGCTATTTCTGGACGATGGGCTTTCATCATGTAGCTATTAGGGAATTCATCAAACTTTCATACTGCCTGTACGGGGCTCCATTGTCTGTGGCTGCCAGCTGCTCCACTTGAGGCAGGAGTGATGACTATTTCATGTTGCTCTCGCGTGCCTCCTGGCCTCGCGGACTCTGCTCTGCGGAGTCTCCAGCGTTTACATCTTTTGCCTCTGTTCCTAAGTGTAGGATAATTGTCATTGTTTTCTGAGGAGGAGCAAAACTTTAGTGACCTGTTGCTGTAGTCTCTGCTTCTGCTCAGGTCTTTTGCAGCTTTTGCCTTCCTGCTGGGAGCTCCCAGGGTGCTTTGCTTGTGTCCAGGGTAGGCAGCTCCCAGGGTGCTTTTGTGCAGGGTAGGCACTGTTTGACCAAAACAGGACCCTTGTTCTGAGGTATGGCCAGGCAGAGAACGAGGTTCTCACTCTCAGCCTGCTTTTCTTTCCATGGCTTCTTTCTTCCTGTGGTGGGCCGGGAGCTCCATCCTCTGCCTCTGATGCCCTGAACAGCCCCAAGCACATGCTTAAGGCTAAAATCCTTTTCTTGAATTATATTTTTGGTTTTGAAAAAAATCAAAGCCTGGTTCCCTCAAGGACTAATTTCTCTCTGTTTCTGTCTGTCTGCCTGCCTGTCTAGCTCTTAAACGTTTCTGCCTGTGCCAAAATTTAAAAACCTTAAGATTTAAAAACGAATAGCAACTACTTGTTGCACATGTTCTGCACAGGGCAGGGTGATCACGTGACATCTGTTTGGTGATTCCTGGCTTCAGTAAATGTTTGGTCTAGGACAGAAAAGAATGGTCTTAAGTAATGGTGACTTAAAGTTGAATGGTGTAATTGCTGACTTGGTGGCTTAGGAACACAGCATCACAGAAGGTGTTGGGGAGGAAGGAGTGACTCTGGAGCACCAGGGTTTGGGAAAGGCAGTGGAGAGATGCCATCTGACTTGTGGAAACAGATGCAGGAACGCACTGGGCGTACTTAGTTCTGGGCTTGGGTGGAACTGAGTCTTCATGTGTGGGAATTGAGTGGTGCAAAGTCTGAGGGGGAGGTCAGATTGTGTGGGCGGAAGAGACTTGGAAGGCTAAAGGAAGACGGCTGTTTTTAGGGAATGCAAGGTAGATTTTTGAAATGTATCCCGGAGACAAAAGAGAAGAAGGCATATCCATCCATCCATCCATCCATCCATCCATTGGAGGAGACTGAGCTCATATCTGTGGCAGGTGCAGCCTAACACCCGGGTGGGGAGGGTTATAAGGATTTGGAGGGAGAAGGGAGGACTCCTCTGAGGCTTGAGTTTGGCCAGTGCAGACAATGTAAATCTCAGGATTTCAACTGCACCGTGAGGTGTGCTTTACTCCTCAAGGGCTGGTTACTCTGCTGGCTTGGAGGTGAAGGGTGAGGACAGATTGCTCCAGATGACATGGCTCAGCTGGGAGAGGAAAGATGGCCCGCAAGCAAGGACCAGAGCTGAGAGCCTAATGCTGTCTCTTGCAGTTTGTAAGGCCAGAGGAAGGGCACCGGCAGGCAAGTGTGAAGCAGGGTGTGCTTGACAGCTTGGTGAAGAACACCATCCTGTTGGAGCCTTCCGGATTAACCCATGCCCTCCCCCCTCCCCCCCACTTCCCATCTACCTAGCTGCTCCCTGCCCAGTCTAGATACAGAGTCAATCAAGGGTCTTTACTGGGGAGGGTTGGTGGCCTGCAACATGGACTTCCTTCTGTGGTCCTTGTAGACCCCTGTGTCAGTCATGCTCAGGAGCCCAAGGAAAGCCGCCTTCTGGGAGAGAAGTCATTAGGAGGACTGGGAAGCCTCTCAGGAGTCTTATGATGGAGTGCATGTTTGACATCTGAACACTGTCTTTTTGTTTGTTTGTTTGTTTTTTGAGATAGGTGTAGCCTTGGCTGTCCTGGACTCATTTTGTAGACCAGGCTGGCTACGAACTCACAGTGATCTGCCTCCTTCTGCCTCCCCGAGTGCTGGGATTAAAGGCATGTGCCACCACACCCGGCCCATCTGAACATTTATGTCAGGATTTCTTTTTTTTTTTTTTCCCCTGTAAAAATGGACATCCATTTGTAGTGTTGAGAACTGAACCCGGGCCTTCCCCCGTGCTAGGCTAATGCTGTAGTGCTGAGCTATGTCCAGCTCACTATTGAAGCTGTTCATGGAGGCTCCCAAATCTACAATTAAAAAGACTATATACTTTAACATACAAACTTTACACACAGTGTCAAAATCTGTCCGACAATAGTCCTGTGGGAACACGTTAGAAGCCTTTGTATATTTAATAAAGGCTACAATTTTGTGGCATTAGACAAATATTTTCCACTTCCACCAAATGTAACCTTATGTTGTGTTTTAAACCTCAAAATGAGGTGTTTCGTTGAAAGACTTTTTAATGTGACTGGATCTCCGCATTTGCAGTTTAGACTCCTGCAGTATTAAAGGTAGGCCAGAAGGTGGCAGCAGAGAACAGAAACGGATTTCGGACTCTGCCTGCTAAGGAAGAACCTGAGGCCAAGGTTTGGTGCACTTTTGTTTTCTCTTAAGGAAGCTCCAGGTACCTGTTCAAAATCAAACTCATACTGGCTGGATCCGGCTTTCACAGCAGATCTAATTCCTTCCCACCCAAACACTTCTTCGCAGAGGCAAATCTCAGATCTGAGTCGGAGAGGTCTAGGTCAGCCCAAGTCTTCCCAATCATCTTCCAGAGAAAGGCCTAGGAACTGGGTTATGTTCCATCAGCCCCGCGCTTGGCTAGTCTGTACCCTCAGCTTAGAGTTGACAGTGAGGCCTGTCTATGGATTGAGCATCTTGAGGCTGTGAGGGGGTGTGCGCAAGCCAAGCAAGGGGACAAAGGGGCCGTGAGAGCATACTTCCACACTGTTGCTCATTACTCAGGACCAGTCCTCTTGATTGGGGGGGGGGGGGGGGGGGTGTAATGCTGTCTGGCTATTGTTTTCTTTGTTCAAAGAGAAGTTGTATTTCTCAACATACTGCCAAACAAAACGTGGCTACAGGTTGGAGTCAGCGGTAGCCTGTGCTATCTTCCTTAGCAGCCAGTATATATCTGTTGGGTGGGCACGTTTTTCCACGTAGTGAGAGAACAAGTCATGGGCAGACATGAGGAGAAGGTGCAAGGGGACATGGGGACATGGGGACAGGGGGACATGGGGACAGAGGGACATCAGCACTCCTGACGGAGGACATTGGGCTCCCAGAAGGGCTACTCCTAAGGCCATGAGTATTTGGGAGAGGAAACCTAATTCATCAATTTCTTTGTGTTTATATGCATATGGTATGCTATATGTCTTAAGCTCCAGAATGGTGTTTAAAAAATTATTCATTAACTTTTAAAGAAGTCACGCCAGTAAGTACAAGTAAATTTAGTTCTTGGTCAAGGATATTTTAAGCTAGTAAGTTAAACTTTGGAGGTGAACTAGAAACATTATTGGGATCTCTTTAGGCCACAGGAAGAGTCTGAGGAAGCATTATTTATCACACAAGTTGCTTGAGAAAGGGATTTCTTCATAGTTCTGTTATTGGGAGTGAGGCTAACTCCCAGGAAACAGCTAAGGGGAGTCTGTATACCCTTGAGCTGTGGCCCCATTTGTTAGACTTTTAGGTGTGTTTTCACATTGAAGACATATGAAGTAAGTTTTGAAAACAGATACTAAATGGAAGAGATCTTAATTCTGTGGCGTTGGTACACATTTGCAAAGCAGACTCACTGTGACCTTCTTTGGGTTGGTTTCTTTCCTCCCGGGCCTCTTTCCAAGAACCACCCATGTTGGATCATGTATCATTTCTTCATTTGAAAACCAATGAATGATACTTCACTATATGGTTTTAATTGTAGTCAATTTATTTATCCATCAGTTGATAAACTTGGGTAATGCCCACGTCTTTTGGTTAGGAGTAATGCTAAATGGGTATGGACATTTGTGTCTGGAATCTCATGCGGAGAAAAGGTTGTCACTTTCCTTGGGTACCCATCCTTTCTTTTCCTAGGAACGCATTGTTGAGTTGATTAATGGAAGGTTGACAAATGGATTCCTTAAGAGCTGCATCATTGTTGATTAGTGCCACAGAAAAACTTAGGAGTAGAAATCCATGAGGAATCTGGGGAGAATTTCTGTGGAACAGACACATGAGCTTTGTCTCTCGGTGCTAACCTTACACCGAATAGTAAACTACATCATGGTGACCAGAAGGTAGGAGTCTCAACTTGAAGTTCGTATAGAAATAAGTTGTGGCTCTCACCCGTAACTGGAATGTAGACACACGATTTCTCAAAATGAATGTTTCCCACAGTGATGACTCTCACGGGAATTCATGGGGAGGTGAGCAGGTCGTTGTTGAGACTTGCTCATGTGCGTGAGACATTTCTGCACGAAACAACGGCATCTTTGGACTCTTGAAAACCCATGATTATATTAAGCGTTATAACTATACTTAAAAATATCCTGATAATGGATGTTCACACCACTTATGATTTGTATACCAGCTATTTAAAAACTCGTTGATCTGGAAAAAGTAATTCGTGTACTAGTTAGGGCTCCATGGAGACTTTTTCTTTACTTTGAATATTTTCCGTACCACTTACAACAATTTAAATTCAGAGTGGGGACCTGTATTTAGAGACACAGTTTATTGTCTAGAAGTAGCAGGTGCTAGCAAAATAGACCTTTTGGGGGTTTGGTGTCTTCAGAGACCTTAACTGGTGGCTAAGAGGTCCTATGTGCTCCTGGAGTTTCGTGTCACAAGAACATGTGTGCTGTTGTCAGCACCGGGGGAGCTCCTCCTTTCTTCTCTTAGTTTTACTTTGTGTTATTATTATTATTTCAAGACTTATTTATTTATTTTACATCTGAGTAGTCTATCTGCGTGTAGATCAGAAGAGAGGGCATCAGGTCACATTAAGGATGGTTGTGATTCATCATGTGGTCATGGGGAATTGAACTCAGGACCTCTGGAAGAGCAGCCAGTGCTCTTAACCACTGAGTCACTTCTCCATCTCATCTACTTTGTTTTAAACTTGTGTTTATCTTTCGGCTTCATCGCTAGGGTCACTAAGAGAGATTATTGTGCACTATAAGATTAAAGTGGATGACGATGCTTGGCCTGTAGCTTGGCTTGCATCAGAAAGGATAATACTTCTTTCCCCACAGAGTACAAGCCTTTGGCTTCATACTGACTGAAAGAGAATCTTCAGTGTTTGGACTCTTTATTTTGAATTTTGCCGTCTTTTCCCCTCTTCCCACTTGGCTGTGTGGAGACCTGTGGGCCCGAAGAGGTTGCACTGGGAGGTGTAATTACACCACCCACTCTTAGATGAAGGTCTGGAAGAGGGCAGTCACCTAGGAAAGTTTTTTAGGCTTTGTGACCACCATGAAACTCCAGATTCTGTTTAGAATTTGGTGATCTGTGCAATTCTGCTGACCACAAGTTTGGATGACTTGTGAGCTGGCTTTGGTCTTGCTATCAAATGATGTTAGTATTGGCAAAAATAGTTCTGGTGTATTCCAGAATATTATGTAGTACAATGCCAAAGCTTAATAAAGGCTAGTGATTGGGGAATTTTGTCCCTCAAAGCCATGTTATTTGCTGAGTATACAATATCAGTTCACCAAGAACATGCTGCAATTCAGATTTAACCACAGTTCAGAGAGATGCCTCGCCTTAAAAATTTCATTTGACCACACATTTCAAAACAGCCTTAGACT